>NW_028156844.1:0-77500 GCF_964263955.1 Coregonus lavaretus
GGGGGACACCCTAGGAATAGTTAGTGGGGTGGTGGGGGGGGGGGACACCCTAGGAATAGTTAGTGGGGGGGGGGGGACACCATAGTAATAGTTAGTGGGGTGGTGGGGGGGGGGGGGGGGGAACACCATAGTAATAGTTAGTGGGGGGGGGGAAACACCATAGTAATAGTTAGTGGGGGGGGGGGGACACACCATAGTAATAGTTAGTGGGGTGGGGGGGGGGGGGGGGGGGACACCATAGTTAGTGGGGTGGTGGGGGGGGGGGGGAACACCATAGTAATAGTTAGTGGGGTGGTGGGGGGGGGGGGGGGGGGAACACCATAGTAATAGTTAGTGGGGTGGTGGGGGGGGGGGGGGGACACCATAGTTAGTGGGTTGGTGGGGGGGGGGGGACACACCATAGTAATAGTTAGTGGGGTGGGGGGGGGGGGGGGGGGGACACCATAGTAATAGTTAGTGGGGTGGTGGGGGGGGGGGAACACCATAGTAATAGTTAGTGGGGTGGTGGGGGGGGGGGGGGGGGGGGAACACCATAGTAATAGTTAGTGGGGTGGTGGGGGGGGGGGGGGGGGACACCATAGTAATAGTTAGTGGGGGGGGGAACACCATAGTAATAGTTAGTGGGTGGTGGGGGGGGGGGACACCATAGTAATAGTTAGTGGGGTGGGGGGGGGGGGGGGACACCATAGTAATAGTTAGTGGGGTGGTGGGGGGGGGGGGGGAACACCATAGTAATAGTTAGTGGG
This sequence comes from Coregonus lavaretus, assembly GCF_964263955.1. Classification (NCBI taxonomy): domain Eukaryota; kingdom Metazoa; phylum Chordata; class Actinopteri; order Salmoniformes; family Salmonidae; genus Coregonus; species Coregonus lavaretus. Next base: position 747 of record NW_028156844.1, read on the forward strand.
GTGGTGGGGGGGGGGGGGGGGGGAACACCATAGGAATAGTTAGTGGGGTGGTGGGGGGGGGGGACACCCTAGGAATAGTTAGTGGGGTGGTGGGGGGGGGGGACACCATAGTAATAGTTAGTGGGGGTGGTGGGGGGGGGGGGGAACACCATAGTAATAGTTAGTGGGGGGGGGGAAACACCATAGTAATAGTTAGTGGGGTGGTGGGGGGGGGGGGACACCCTAGGAATAGTTAGTGGGGTGGTGGGGGGGGGGGACACCCTAGGAATAGTTAGTGGGGGGGGGGGACACCATAGTAATAGTTAGTGGGGTGGTGGGGGGGGGGGGGGGGAACACCATAGTAATAGTTAGTGGGGGGGGGGAAACACCATAGTAATAGTTAGTGGGGTGGTGGGGGGGGGGGGGGACACACCATAGTAATAGTTAGTGGGGTGGTGGGGGGGGGGGAACACCATAGTAATAGTTAGTGGGGTGGTGGGGGGGGGGGGAACACCATAGTAATAGTTAGTGGGGTGGGGGGGGGGACACCATAGTAATAGTTAGTGGGGTGGTGGGGGGGGGGAACACCATAGTAATAGTTAGTGGGGTGGTGGGGGGGGGGGGGGGGGGACACCATAGTAATAGTTAGTGGGGGGGGGGGAACACCATAGTAATAGTTAGTGGGGTGGTGTGGGGGGGGGGGGGGGAACACCATAGTAATAGTTAGTGGGGTGGTGGGGGGGGGGGGGGGGGGGACACCATAGTTAGTGGGGTGGTGGGGGGGGGAACACCATAGTAATAGTTAGTGGGGGTGGTGGGGGGGGGGGGGGAACACCATAGTAATAGTTAGTGGGGTGGTGGGGGGGGGGGGGGAACACCATAGTAATAGTTAGTGGGGTTGTGGGGGGGGGGGGGACACCATAGTAATAGTTAGTGGGGTGGTGGGGGGGGGGGGACACCATAGTAATAGTTAGTGGGGTGGTGGTGGGGGGGGGGGGGAACACCATAGTAATAGTTAGTGGGGTGGTGGGGGGGGGGGGGGGGGGGGACACCATAGTTAGTGGGGTGGTGGGGGGGGGAACACCATAGTAATAGTTAGTGGGGTGGTGGGGGGGGGGGGAACACCATAGTAATAGTTAGTGGGGTGGGTGGGGGGGGGGGGGGAACACCATAGTAATAGTTAGTGGGGTGGTGGGGGGGGGGGGACACCATAGTAATAGTTAGTGGGTGGTGGGGGGGGGGGGACACCATAGTAATAGTTAGTGGGGTGGTGGTGGGGGGGGGGGGAACACCATAGTAATAGTTAGTGGGGTGGTGGGGGGGGGACACACCATAGTAATAGTTAGTGGGGTGGTGGGGGGGGGGGAACACCATAGTAATAGTTAGTGGGGGGGGTGGGGGGGGAACACTATAGTAATAGTTAGTGGGGTGGTGGGGGGGGGGGAACACCATAGTAATAGTTAGTGGGGTGGGGGGGGGGGGGGGGACACCATAGTAATAGTTAGTGGGGGGGGGGGAACACCATAGTAATAGTTAGTGGGGTGGTGGGGGGGGGGGGACACCATAGTAATAGTTAGTGGGGTGGTGGGGGGGGGGGGAACACCATAGTAATAGTTAGTGGGGTGGTGGGGGGGGGGGGACACCATAGTAATAGTTAGTGGGGTGGGGGGGGGGGGGAAACACCATAGTAATAGTTAGTGGGGGGGGGGGGGGACACCATAGTAATAGTTAGTGGGGGGGGGAAACACCATAGTAATAGTTAGTGGGGGGGGGGGGGGGGGGAACACCATAGTAATAGTTAGTGGGGTGGGGGGGGGGGGGGGGGGACACCATAGTAATAGTTAGTGGGGGGGGGGGGGGACACCATAGTAATAGTTAGTGGGGTGGGGGGGGGGGGGGGGACACCATAGTAATAGTTAGTGGGGTGGTGGGGGGGGGAACACCATAGTAATAGTTAGTGGGGTGGTGGGGGGGGGGGGAACACCATAGTAATAGTTAGTGGGGTGGGGGGGGGGGGGGGACACCATAGTAATAGTTAGTGGGGGGGGGGGGAACACCATAGTAATAGTTAGTGGGGTGGTGGGGGGGGGGGGGACACCATAGTAATAGTTAGTGGGGTGGTGGGGGGGGGGGGGGGGGACACCATAGTAATAGTTAGTGGGGGGGGGGGAACACCATAGTAATAGTTAGTGGGGTGGTGGGGGGGGGGGACACCATAGTAATAGTTAGTGGGGTGGTGGGGGGGGGGGGGACACCATAGTAATAGTTAGTGGGGTGGTGGGGGGGGGGGGGGGAACACCATAGTAATAGTTAGTGGGGGTGGTGGGGGGGGGGGGGGGGAACACCATAGTAATAGTTAGTGGGGTGGTGGGGGGGGGGGGGGGGAACACCATAGTAATAGTTAGTGGGGTGGTGGGGGGGGGGGAACACCATAGTAATAGTTAGTGGGGGGGGGGGACACCATAGTAATAGTTAGTGGGGTGGTGGGGGGGGGGGGGACACCATAGTAATAGTTAGTGGGGTGGTGGGGGGGGGGGGACACCATAGTAATAGTTAGTGGGGTGGGGGGGGGGGGGGGGGAACACCATAGTAATAGTTAGTGGGGTGGGGGGGGGGGGGGGGACACCATAGTAATAGTTAGTGGGGTGGTGGGGGGGGGGGGGGAACACCATAGTAATAGTTAGTGGGGTGGTGGGGGGGGGGGGGAACACCATAGTAATAGTTAGTGGGGTGGGGGGGGGGGGGGAAACACCATAGTAATAGTTAGTGGGGGGGGGGGGGGGGACACCATAGTAATAGTTAGTGGGGGGGGGGAAACACCATAGTAATAGTTAGTGGGGGGGGGGGGGGGGAACACCATAGTAATAGTTAGTGGGGGGGGGGGGGGGACACCATAGTAATAGTTAGTGGGGGGGGGGAAACACCATAGTAATAGTTAGTGGGGGGGGGGGGGGGGGGGGGACACCATAGTAATAGTTAGTGGGGTGGTGGGGGGGGGGGGAACACCATAGTAATAGTTAGTGGGGGGGGGGGGGGGAACACCATAGTAATAGTTAGTGGGGGGGGGGGGGGGGACACCATAGTAATAGTTAGTGGGGGGGGGGAAACACCATAGTAATAGTTAGTGGGGTGGTGGGGGGGGGGGGACACCATAGTAATAGTTAGTGGGGTGGTGGGGGGGGGGGGGAACACCATAGTAATAGTTAGTGGGGGGGGGGGGGGGAACACCATAGTAATAGTTTAGTGGGGGGGGGGGGGGGGACACCATAGTAATAGTTAGTGGGGTGGTGGGGGGGGGGGGAACACCATAGTAATAGTTAGTGGGGTGGTGGGGGGGGGGGGACACCATAGTAATAGTTAGTGGGGTGGTGGGGGGGGGGAACACCATAGTAATAGTTAGTGGGGTGGTGGTGGGGGGGGGGGAACACCATAGTAATAGTTAGTGGGTGGTGGTGGGGGGGGGGGGACACCATAGTAATAGTTAGTGGGGTGGTGGTGGGAACACCATAGTAATAGTTAGTGGGGTGGTGGGGGGGGGGGTGGGGGGGAACACCATAGTAATAGTTAGTGGGGTGGTGGGGGGGGGGGAACACCATAGTAATAGTTAGTGGGGGGGGGGGAAACACCATAGTAATAGTTAGTGGGGTGGTGGGGTGGTGGGGGGGGGGAACACTATAGTAATAGTTAGTGGGGTGGTGGGGGGGGGGGGACACCATAGTAATAGTTAGTGGGGTGGGTGGTGGGAACACCATAGTAATAGTTAGTGGGGTGGTGGGGGGGGGGGTGGGGGGGGAACACCATAGTAATAGTTAGTGGGGTGGTGGGGGTGGGGGGGGGGGACACCATAGTAATAGTTAGTGGGGTGGTGGGGGGGGGGACACACCATAGTAATAGTTAGTGGGGTGGGGGGGGGGGGGACGACACCATAGTAATAGTTAGTGGGGTGGTGGGGGGGGGGGAACACCATAGTAATAGTTAGTGGGGTGGGGGGGGGGGGGGGAAACACCATAGTAATAGTTAGTGGGGGGGGGGGGGGACACCATAGTAATAGTTAGTGGGGGGGGGGGGGAAACACCATAGTAATAGTTAGTGGGGTGGTGGGGGGGGGGGGAACACCATAGTAATAGTTAGTGGGGTGGGGGGGGGGGGGAAACACCATAGTAATAGTTAGTGGGGGGGGGGGGGGGACACCATAGTAATAGTTAGTGGGGGGGGGGGAAACACCATAGTAATAGTTAGTGGGGTGGTGGGGGGGGGGGGGGGGGAACACCATAGTAATAGTTAGTGGGGTGGTGGGGGGGGGGGGGGGGGGGGGGAACACCATAGTAATAGTTAGTGGGGTGGTGGGGGGGGGGGACACCATAGTAATAGTTAGTGGGGTGGGGGGGGGGGGGGGACACCATAGTAATAGTTAGTGGGGTGGTGGGGGGGGGGGGAACACCATAGTAATAGTTAGTGGGGTGGTGGGGGGGGGGGGGAACACCATAGTAATAGTTAGTGGGGTGGGGGGGGGGGGGAAACACCATAGTAATAGTTAGTGGGGTGGTGGGGGGGGGAGACACCATAGTAATAGTTAGTGGGGGGGGGGAACACCATAGTAATAGTTAGTGGGGTGGGGGGGGGGGGGGGGGGACACCATAGTAATAGTTATTGGGGTGGTGGGGGGGGGACACCATAGTAATAGTTATCCTATTGCACTAACATAAAACACTGGTGACACACTGGGGTACGCCTCCATGGAAATGCGTCAACATGCGTCCTCTCCTCTCCTCTCTCCTCTCCTCTCCTCTCCTCTCCTCTCCTCTCCTCTCCTCTCCTCTCCTCTCCTCTCCTCTCCTCTCCTCTCCTCTCCTCCCTCCTCTCTCCCCTCCTCCCTCCTCTCTCCTCTCCTCTCCTCTCCTCCCTCCTCCCTCCCCTCCTCCCTCCCCTCCTCCCTCCTCTCTCCTCTCCTCTCCTCCCTCCTCCCTCCTCCCTCCCCTCCTCCCTCCTCCCTCCTCTCCTCCCTCCTCCCTCCTCCCTCCCCTCCTCCCTCCTCTCTCTCCTCTCCTCTCCTCCCTCCTCCCTCCTCTCCTCCCTCCTCTCTCCTCTCCCCTCCTCCCTCCTCCCTCCTCTCCTCCCTCCTCTCCTCCCTCCTCCCTCCCCTCCTCCCTCCTCTCTCCTCTCCCCTCGTCCCTCCTCCCTCCTCTCCTCCCTCCTCTCTCCTCTCCTCCCCTCCCCCCTCTCCTCTCTCTCTCCTCCAGTGAAGATGACTCAGTATTCTATCCTCAGTCAGTCAGGAGGGGCGGATCCAAGCTGTATAAATAAAGCTGATTGGCCGCGTCACTGCAATGACCCCTGACCTGGCTGTTTTAAATGTCCGCCAGTCTCTCTCCTCCTCTGTCGCTCTCTCTAAATCTCTGCAGGCTTTTGCATTATTCAAAACCTGTGGGCGGAGATCACTCTACCTCTCCTCTCTTCCCCTTCTAAACCTTCCATTATCTAGTCTCCTTCACCCCCAGGGTGGGGAAATGTATGTTAACATTGCCAAAGCAAGTGAAATAGATAATAAACAAAAGTGAAATAAACAATATACAGTTGAAGTCGGAAGTTTACATACACCTTAGCCAAATATATTTCAACTCAGTTTTTCACAATTCCTGACATTTAATCCTAGTAGAAATTCAGTGTTTTAGGTCAGTTAGGATCACCACTTTATTTTAAGAATGTGAAATGTCAGAATAATAGTAGAAAGAATCTTTTATTTCAGCTTTTATTTCTTTCATCACATTCCCAGTGGGTCAGAAGTTTACATACACTCAATTAGTATTTGGTAGCATTGCCTTTAAATTGTTTAACTTGGGTCAAATGTTTCTGATGTCTTGAGATGTTGCTTCAATATATCCACATAATTTTCCTTCCTCATGATGCCATCTATTTTGTGAAGTGCACCAGTTCCTCCTGCAGCAAAGCACCCCCACAGCATGATGCTGCCACCCCCGTGCTTCACGGTTGGGATGGTGTTCTTCGGCTTGCAAGCGTCCCCCTTTTTCCTCCAAACATCAAATCAAATTATATTTGCCACATGCGCCGAATACAACAGGTGTAGACATTACCGTGTAAAGCTTACTTACAGCCCTTAACCAACAATGCATTTATTTTTTAATAAAAAAGTAAAATAAAACAACAACAAAAAAGTGTTGAGAAAAAAAGAGCAGAAGTAAAAAAGTGAGGTGAGGGGAAAAAGTATTTGATCCCCTGCTGATTTTGTACGTTTGCCCACTGACAAAGAAATGATCAGTCTATAATTTTAATGGTAGGTTTATTTGAACAGTTAGAGACAGAATAACAACAAAAAAATCCAATAAAATGCATGTCAAAAATGTTATAAATTGATTTGCATTTTAATGAGGGAAATAAGTATTTGACCCCTCTGCAAAACATGACTTAGTACTTGGTGGCAAAACCCTTGTTGGCAATCAGAGGTCAGACGTTTCTTGTAGTTGGCCACCAGGTTTGCACACATCTCAGGAGGGATTTTGTCCCACTCCTCTTTGCAGATCTTCTCCAAGTCATTAAGGTTTCGAGGCTGACGTTTGGCAACTCGAACCTTAAGCTCCCTCCACAGATTTTCTATGGGATTAAGATCTGGAGACTGTCTAGGCCACGACAGGACCTTAATGTGCTTCTTCTTGAGCCACTCCTTTGTTGCCTTGGCCATGTGTTTTGGGTCATTGTCATGCTGGAATACCCATCCACAACCCATTTTCAATGCCCTGGCTGAGGGAAGAAGGTTCTCACCCAAGATTTGACGGTACATGGCCCCGTCCATCGTCCCTTTGATGCGGTGAAGTTGTCCTGTCCCCTTAGCAGAAAAACACCCCCAAAGCATAATGTTTCCACCTCCATGTTTGACGGTGGGGATGGTGTTCTTGGGGTCATAGGCAGCATTTCCCCTCCTCCAAACACGGCGAGTTGATGCCAAAGAGCTCGATTTTGGTCTCATCTGACCACAACACTTTCAACCAGTTCTCCTCTGAATCATTCAGATGTTCATTGGCAAACTTCAGACGGGCCTGTATATGTGCTTTCTTGAGCAGGGGGACCTTGCGGGCGCTTCAGGATTTCAGTCCTTCACAGCGTAGTGTGTTACCAATTGTTTTCTTGGTGACTATGTTCCCAGCTGCCTTGAGATATTGACAAGATCCTCCCGTGTAGTTCTGGGCTGATTCCTCACCGTTCTCATGATCATTGCAACTCCACGAGGTGAGATCTTGCATGGAGCCCCAGGCCGAGGGAGATTGACAGTTATTTTGTGTTTCTTCCATTTGCGAATAATCGCACCAACTGTTGTCACCTTCTCACCAAGCTGCTTGGCGATGTCTTGTAGCCCATTCCAGCCTTGTGTAGGTCTACAATCTTGTCGCTGACATCCTTGGAGAGCTCTTTGGTCTTGGCCATGGTGGAGAGTTTGGAATCTGATTGATTGATTGCTTCTGTGGACAGGTGTCTTTTATACAGGTAACAAACTGAGATTAGGAGCACTCCCTTTAAGAGTGTGCTCCTAATCTCAGCTCGATACCTGTATAAAAGATACCTGGGAGCCAGAAATCTTTCTGATTCAGAGGGGTCAAATACTTATTTCCCTCATTAAAATGCAAATCAATTTATAACATTTTTGACATGCGTTTTTCAGGATTTTTTTGTTATTCTGTCTTTCACTGTTCAAATAAACCTACCATTAAAATTATAGACTGATCATGTCTTTGTCAGTGGGCAAACGTACAAAATCAGCAGGGGATCAAATACTTTTTTCCCTCACTGTACAGGCGGCTAGTTGAGGTTATATGTACATGTGGGTAGAGTTAAAGTGACTATGCATTAATCATTAACAGAGTAGCTTCTGTCTGTTTGGAGAATCTCTCTCTCAGACAGATCATTAATTACGCACCACCTCATTAGCATGCGCTGTAAATGGAAAACATTTTCTGTGTGTGTGTGCGTGCGTGTGTGTGTGTGTGTTTAAGCACATGACTGAATGTTTCAGGTGTGTGTGTGACCTACTTTACTTTGTGTAGTGTTGGATTCTCTTGCTTTATCTGACTGTCTGACTGTCTGTCTGTCTGTCTCTGTGGTGTGAGTATATTAATATAGTCTGTCTGTCTGTCTGTGTGGTGTTAGTATATTAATAGTGTGTGTGTGTGTGTGTGTGTGTGTGTGTGTGTGTGTGTGTGTGTGTGTGTGTGTGTGTGTGTGTGTGTGTGTGTGTGTGTGTGTGTGTGTGTGTGTGTGTGTGTGATAGGACCCTGTCTTAGCGCCGCAGAAATCAGCTGTTCTCTGAACTGTTAAATCACACTGAGAACGACTCTACCTCCCAGATGATCCTGTCTACCTCCCAGATGATCCTGTCTACCTCCCAGATGAAATGATATCCTGTCTACCTCCCAGATGAAATGATATCCTGTCTACCTCCCAGATTAAATGATATCCTGTCTACCTCCCAGATGAAATGATATCCTGTCTACCTCTCAGATGAAATGATATCCTGTCTACCTCCCAGATGAAATGATATCCTGTCTACCTCCCAGATGAAATGATATCCTGTCTACCTCCCAGATGAAATGATATCCTGTCTACCTCCCAGATGAAATTATATCCTGTCTACCTCTCAGATGAAATGATATCCTGTCTACCTCCCAGATGAAATTATATCCTGTCTACCTCCCAGATGAAATGATATCCTGTCTACCTCCCAGATTAAATGAATTACTTGATATCCTGTCTACCTCCCAGATGAAATGAATAACTTGATATCCTGTCTACCTCCCAGATGAAATGATATCCTGTCTACCTCCCAGATGAAATGAATTACTTGATATCCTGTCTACCTCCCAGATGAAATGAATTACTTGATATCCTGTCTACCTCCCAGATGAAATGAATTACTTGATATCCTGTCTACCTCCCAGATGAAATGATATCCTGTCTACCTACCAGATGAAATGAATTACTTGATATCCTGTCTACCTCCCAGATGAAATGAATTACTTGATATCCTGTCTACCTCCCAGATGAAATGAATTACTTTATATCCTGTCTACCTCCCAGATGAAATGAATTACTTTATATCCTGTCTACCTCCCAGATGAAATGAATTACTTACATTTACATTTACATTTAAGTCATTTAGCAGACGCTCTTATCCAGAGCGACTTACAGTTAGTGAATACATATTTTTTTATACTGGCCCCCCGTGGGAATCGAACCCACAACCCTGGCGTTGCAAACGCCATGCTCTATCAACTGAGCTACATCCCTGCCGGCCATTCCCTCCCCTACCCTGGACGACGCTGGGCCAATTGTGCGCCGCCCATGAGTCTCCCGGTCGCGGCCGGCTGCGACAGAGCCTGGATTCGAACCAGGATCTCTAGTGGCACAGTTAGCACTGCGATGCAGTGCCTTAGACCACTGCGCCACTCAGGAGTACTCAGGAGTACTTGATATCCTGTCTACCTCCCAGATGAAATGAATTACTTGATATCCTGTCTACCTCCCAGATGAAATGAATTACTTGCTATCCTGTCTACCTCCCAGATGAAATGAATTACTTGATATCCTGTCTACCTCCCAGATGAAATGAATTACTTGATATCCTCACTCTGCCTCCCTCCTCTCTCTCTCTTTCTCTCGCTCCCCTCCCTCTCCTCTCTCTTTCTGTCAGGTGGAGATGGATGACATAGAGAATGAGGAGAAGAGGTATTGTCTCTTCCTCCAGCTGCTAGGCGACAGCAGGAAGTGGGAGGAGTTTCAGCAGCTGATGCTCCTCCTCCAGGCGTGGCCTCCTATGATGAAACAGGAAGTGTAAGTGTATTTGATATCTGTTGTTTCATCTCTCTAATGCTCCTCATAACTCAATTCTGATTCTCTACCTGTCTCCCGAAGTTTGCACTCATTCACTCCCCCTTAAAAGATTGGTGCAAGCATGGCTGAAAGGAGACAGATAGACAGACAGACAGAGGGACGGGCAGACAGACAGAGGGACGGCAGGCAGAGGGACGGGCAGACAGACAGAGGGACGGCAGGCAGAGGGACAGGCAGACAGACAGAGGGACGGCAGGCAGAGGGACAGTTAGACAGAGGGACGGGCAGACAGACAGAGGGACGGGCAGACAGAGGGAAGGGCAGGCAGACAGACAGAGGGACGGGCAGGCAGACAGAGGGACGGGCAGACAGACAGAGGGACGGGCAGACAAACAGAGGGACGGGCAGGCAGACAGAGGGACGGGCAGACAGACAGAGGGACGGGCAGACAGACAGAGGGACGGGCAGACAGACAGAGGGACAGACATGTCTCAGATGATGTATTGTGTTTTGTCACCTGTAAAGATACTGATTGTGGTTTGAGAGAGAGAGAGAGAGAGAGAGAGAGAGAGAGAGAGAGAGAGAGTTTACTATCTACTTCCCTTGCTTTGGCAATGTTAACATACGTTTCCCATGCCAATAAAGCCCTTAAATTGAAATTGAATTGAATTGAGAGAGAGAGAGAGAGAGAGAGAGAGAGAGAGAGAGAGAGAGAGAGAGAGAGAGAGAGAGAGAGAGAGAGAGAGAGAGAGAGGAGGAAGAATGAGAGGGACAGAAAGAGATTGGTAGTTGTGATGGCGGAGGGTCGTATGGTCCAGGTCTTCTGAGCTCAGACACAACTTTGCTATTTTATTCTTTTAGCGTTTTTATTTTTTTGTACAGAATGTTTCCGATCTCATGACCGTCAAACATAAGATCATATTACTAACCTTAACTTCAGCTTCAACTTGGACTCATCGGCCCTGGACTCTCTGTCTACATCAACCTCTCCTTGACCCAGTCCGTAATCCCCACGTCTTAATATGACCACCATCTTTCTTGTTCCCTAGAATTCTTAAGGCTTCATGCCACCATGACTACCGCCCCGTACCACTCACATCTGTAGTCATGAAGTGCTTTGAAAGGCTGGTTATGGCACACATCAACATCCCAGACACCCTGGGCCCACTCCAATTCGCATACTGCCCCAACAGATCCACAGATGACATGATCTCAATTGCACTCCACAATACCTTTGTGAGAATGTTGTTCATTGACTACAGCTCAGCGTTCAACTCCCGTTGTCCCTTCCACGCTCGTCACTAAGCTCAGGACCCTGGGACTGAACCCCTCCCTCTACAACTGGATCCTGGACTTCCTGACGGGCCGCCCCCAGGCGGTGAGGGTAGGCAACAACACCTCCGCCAACGCTGACCCACAACAGGCACGTGGTTAGTCCCCGCCTGTACTCCCTGTTCACCAACTCCATCACCACGACGATGGTTGGACTGATCACTGATGCCTACAGGAAAAGGGGTCAGAGACCTGGCAGTGTGGTGTCAGGACAACAATCTCTCCCTTACCATCAGCAAAACCAAGGAGCTGATGGCGGACTGAGCTGAGCTGATCGGGACATAGAGGGGTGCACACCCCCGTCCACATCAACAGGGCCACAGTGGAGATGGGCAAGAGCTTCTAGTTAATCTGTGTCCACGTCACTGAGGGCTTGGCATGGTCCTCTCACACCAGCTCAGTCGTGAAGACGGCACGACAACGCCTCTTCCCCCTCAGGAGACCGAGATTTGCCGTGGCCCCTCAGATCCTCAGGAACTTTTACACCATCGAAAGCACTACCCTGACTGGTTGTATCACCGCCTGGTATCTAGATGGGGTTTTTTTTAATGGTAGGGTTAGCTAAATGTGTTTTCTATCTACTAAATGCTTTGGTAAGTCACGTTATTTAACAAACTTTTAAAGTACTTCTTTAAGAGACCCTCAGGCAGCAGGCAGCTCGAGATTATTTGATTGACAGTTCTGGTCGCCTAGTGATGGACTTCAGAAGCGGCATTCCTTTTAAGACAAGTAAAATGCAAGTTCGTGTCTCCAGAGAAGGTTTCGTGTAGCCTACCCTAACAGACAGACAAACATGCCATAGCCGAGGCGCTTTCAAGGGGGCACATTCCATTTTGTCTGAAAAGGGGTAATCAATACCTGTAGCCTGTCATTTCATATTATGAGACAAAAACACCCAGCAACGAAGAGTACCTCGCATGATTGGCCCGAAGATACCAGTGTATCCCGGCGAAATTGGTGCCATGAATAGGCTAGGATATTCTACACATAACAGACCGAGGAGGAGAGAGAGAGAGAGGAGGGGCAGGCAGGCCAGCACCAGAGAGAGAGAGAGGAGGGGCAGGCAGGCCAGCACCAGAGAGAGAGAGAGGAGGGGCAGGCAGGCCAGCACCAGAGAGAGAGAGGAGGGGCAGGCAGGCCAGCACCAGAGAGAGAGAGAGAGAGGAGGGGCAGGCAGGCCAGCACCAGAGAGAGAGAGAGAGAGAGGAGGGGCAGGCAGGCCAGCACCAGAGAGAGAGAGAGGAGGGGCAGGCAGGCCAGCACCAGAGAGAGAGAGGAGGGGCAGGCAGGCCAGCACCAGAGAGAGAGAGAGAGAGGAGGGGCAGGCAGGCCAGCACCAGAGAGAGAGAGAGAGGAGGGGCAGGCAGGCCAGCACCAGAGAGAGAGAGAGAGGAGGGGCAGGCAGGCCAGCACCAGAGAGAGAGAGAGAGAGAGGAGGGGCAGGCAGGCAGGCCAGCACCAGAGAGAGAGAGAGAGAGAGGAGGGGCAGGCAGGCCAGCACCAGAGAGAGAGAGGAGGGGCAGGCAGGCCAGCACCAGAGAGAGAGAGAGAGGAGGGGCAGGCAGGCCAGCACCAGAGAGAGAGAGAGAGAGAGGAGGGGCAGGCAGGCAGGCCAGCACCAGAGAGAGAGAGAGAGAGAGGAGGGGCAGGCAGGCCAGCACCAGAGAGAGAGAGGAGGGGCAGGCAGGCCAGCACCAGAGAGAGAGAGAGAGGAGGGGCAGGCAGGCCAGCACCAGAGAGAGAGAGGAGGGGCAGGCAGGCCAGCACCAGAGAGAGAGAGAGGAGGGGCAGGCAGGCCAGCACCAGAGAGAGAGAGAGAGGAGGGGCAGGCAGGCCAGCACCAGAGAGAGAGAGAGGAGGGGCAGGCAGGCCAGCACCAGAGAGAGAGAGAGAGGAGGGGCAGGCAGGCCAGCACCAGAGAGAGAGAGGAGGGGCAGGCAGGCCAGCACCAGAGAGAGAGAGAGAGGAGGGGCAGGCAGGCCAGCACCAGAGAGAGAGAGAGAGAGAGGAGGGGCAGGCAGGCCAGCACCAGAGAGAGAGAGAGGAGGGGCAGGCAGGCCAGCACCAGAGAGAGAGAGAGGAGGGGCAGGCAGGCCAGCACCAGAGAGAGAGAGGAGGGGCAGGCAGGCAGGCCAGCACCAGAGAGAGAGAGGAGGGGCAGGCAGGCCAGCACCAGAGAGAGAGAGGAGGGGCAGGCAGGCCAGCATCAGAGAGAGAGAGAGGAGGGGCAGGCAGGCCAGCACCAGAGAGAGAGAGAGAGGAGGGGAAGGCAGAACCGTGTGCATATGTCTTGGTAATCTGCATCTCGCAATGTCTTTACTTGCTTGCCTCGCAAATTCACCAAAGTAGCCTAAAGTTCGCCTCGTCCCCTCTGGTTTTATTTAAATTACACAACTTAGGCTATAACACAGAAAATAAGGTTTTGTGATAACTGCACTGATTTTAATTTTGTGAGAAAGAAAAAATATATATATATTTTTTGGTTAGGGATTTTTCTTAACGTTATGTATCCCAACCCCTAGTAGAGCGAGAGAGAGGGAGTGAGATAGGGGGGGGGGGAGAGAGGGGGGGGAGAGAGAGGGATTGAGATAGGGGGAGAGAGAGAGGGGGGGAGAGAGAGGGAGTGAGATAGGGGGGTAGAGAGAGAGGGGGGGAGAGAGGGAGTGAGATAGGGGGATAGAGAGAGAGAGAAAACAACACAATTAGACCCAACCAAATCCTGAGAAAACAAAAAGATAATTACTTGACACATTGGAAAGAATTAACAAAAAAACAGAGCAAACTAGAATGCTATTTGGCCCTAAACAGAGAGTACACAGTGGCAGAATAACTGACCACTGTGACTGACCCAAACTTAAGGAAAGCTTTGACTATGTACAGACTCAGTGAGCATAGCCTTGCTATTGAGAAAGGCCGCCGTAGGCAGACCTGGCTCTCAAGAGAAGACAGGCTATGTGCACACTGCCCACAAAATGAGGTGGAAACTGAGCTGCACTTCCTAACCTCCTGCCAAATGTATGACCATATTAGAGACACATTTCCCTCAGATTACAGAGATCCACAAAGATCCTACATTTTGATAAACTCCCATATCTACTGTGTGAAGTACCACAGTGTGCCATCACAGCAGCAAGATTTGTGACCTGTTTCCACAAGAAAAGGGCAACCAGTGAAGAACAAACACTATTGTAAATACAACCCATATTTATGTTTATTTATTTTCCCATTTGTACTTTAACTATTTGCACATTGTTACAACACTGTATGTAACACTCTGGCTCCACGGACCTTTATTCTTGAGCCAGGGTTGTTCATGTTCATTTGTTTTGGGTGTATTTCTATGTTGGGGTGTCTAGGTTGTGGTATTTCTATGTTGGGTGTTTGTATTCATTGACTCCCAATCGGAGGTAACGAGTGTCAGCTGTTCGGCTCGTTATCTCTGATTGGGAGCCATATTTAGGCTGTATGTTGTCCTGTGGGGTTTGTGGGTTTTTGTTTCCGTGTTGCTGCTGTCTGTATCAGTAGTGGAACTTCACGTATCGTATTTTGTTGTTTTCTCGTGTTGCACTTTAATTAATTAAAGTAAGCATGTTTATCGGTACACGCGCTGCGCGTTGGTCTCATCCTTCAGACGATCGTGACAGAAAAACCCACCATACCAAGACCAAGCAGCGTGTACAGGAGCAAAGAGACTGGACATGGGTGGAGGCGCCGGGTAAGGAGATCGAGAGGCTGGCGATGGCCCAGGTGGGCAAATCGTGGTCCTGGGAGGACATGCTCGGGGGCAAGGGACCTTGGGGGAAGATCAAGGCCCTGGCAAGAGAGGAGCATCGGCGGCAGCAGGTTTTTCGTCGGAAGGACGAGAGGCAACCCCAAGAAATTTTTGGGGGGGGGCACATGGCTTGGGCAGCTGGGCAGCAGGAAGCTGCCACAGGGAGTATAGGTGAGAGGGCTAACGGAGTACGGGAGCCATTGGCGAGAAGAGGCAGGGATGTGTGTGTGGCACGGCGTGAAGGACTGAGGTGTGTTGCCAGTCCGGTCCGGCCCGTTCCTGATCCTCGGTTGAGGCCAGTGGTGTGTGTTCCCGGTATGGACCGGCCTGTTCCTACTCCACGCACCAGGGATACGGTGCGCTTCGCCAGCTCGGCCCGGCCTGTTCCGGCCACTCGCACCAGGGATACGGTGTGCGTCGCCAGCTCAGCCCTGCCTGTTCCTACTCCACGCACCAGGGAGACGGTGCGCTTCGCCAGCCCAGCCCGGCCTGTTCCTACTCCACGCACCAGGGATACGGTGCGCTTCGCCAGCCCGGCCCGGCCTGTTCCGGCCACTCGCACCAGGGATACGGTGCGCGTCGCCAGCCCAGCCCGGCCTGTTCCTGCTCTCCGCACTAGGCGTGAGGTGAGTCCCCAGGGTCCAGCATGCCCTGTTCCGGCTCCCCGCACTAGGCGTTATGGGAGTCCCCAGGGTCCAGCATGCCCTGTTCCGACTCCCCGCACTAGCCCTGAGATGCGTGTCCTCAGCCCGGTACCTCCAGTTCCGGCACCACGCATCAGGCCTACGGTGCGTCCCCAGGGCCAAGCATGCCCTGTTGCTTCTCCCCGCACTAGCCCTGTGATGCGTGTCCTCAGCCCGGTACCTCCGGTTCCGGCACCACGCAACAGGCCTACGGTGCGCCTCAGAGGGCCTGAACTGTCCGTCTGCCCAACGGGGCCTGAACTGTCCGTCTGCCCAACGGGGCCTGAACTGCCCGTCTGCCCAACGCCGTCTGAACTGCCCGTCTGCCCAACGCCGTCTGAACTGCCCGTCTGCCCAACGGCGCCTGAACTGCCTGTCGGCCCAACGCCGTCTGAACTGTCCGTCTGCCCAACGCCGTCTGAACTACCCGTCTGTACAGAGCCTACAAAGCCGCCCGTCTGCCATGAGCCTTCAGCGCCGTCCGCCAGATCGGAGCCGCTAGAGCTCTCCGCCAGACAGGATCAGCCAGAGCCTTCCGCCAGACAGGATCAGCCAGAGCCTTCCGCCAGACAGGATCAGCCAGAGCCTTCCGCCAGACAGGATCAGCCAGAGCCTTCCGCCAGACAGGAGCAGCCAGAGCCTTCCGTCAGACCGGATCAGCCAGAGCCTTCCGTCAGACCGGATCAGCCAGAGCCTTCCGTCAGACCGGAGCAGCCAGAGCCTTCCGTCAGACCGGATCAGCCAGAGCCTTCCGCCAGACCGGATCAGCCAGAGCCTTCCGCCAGACAGGATCAGCCAGAGCCTTCGGCCAGACAGGATCAGCCAGATCCGTCGGCCAGCCATGAGCAGCCAGATCCGTCGGCCAGCCATGAGCAGCCAGATCCTTCAGCCAGCCATGAGCCGTTCAGCCAGGATCCGCCTGAGCCAGCCAGCCAGGATCTGCCCCTCAGTCCGGTGCTGCCACTTAGTCAGGTACTGTTCCTTAGCCTGGTGCTGGTCCTTATCCCGGTGCTGGTCCTTAGCCCGGTGCTGCCCCTTAGCCCGGTGCTGCCCCTTAGCCCGGTGCTGCCCCTTATCCCGGTGCTGGTCCGTAGTCCGGTGTTGCCCCTTAGTCCGGTGTCGCCCCTTAACCCAGTGGGGTGTAGTGGGGGGGTGGTAATGTGTAGGAGGCTAAGTAAGTGGGTAATGACTATGGTGGGGTGGGGACCACGACCTGGGCCAGAGCCGCCACCTGGACAGACGCCCACCCAGACCCTCCCCTAGACTGTTTGCTGGTGCGCCCGGAGGTCGCACCTTTAGGGGGGGGTAATGTAACACTCTGGCTCCACGGACCTTTATTCTTGAGCCAGGGTTGTTCATGTTCATTTGTTTTGGGTGTATTTCTATGTTGGGGTGTCTAGGTTGTGGTATTTCTATGTTGGGTGTTTGTATTCATTGACTCCCAATCGGAGGTAACGAGTGTCAGCTGTTCGGCTCGTTATCTCTGATTGGGAGCCATATTTAGGCTGTATGTTGTCCTGTGGGGTTTGTGGGTTTTTGTTTCCGTGTTGCTGCTGTCTGTATCAGTAGTGGAACTTCACGTATCGTATTTTGTTGTTTTCTCGTGTTGCACTTTAATTAATTAAAGTAAGCATGTTTATCGGTACACGCGCTGCGCGTTGGTCTCATCCTTCAGACGATCGTGACACTGTATATATACATAATATGACATTTGAAATGTCTTTATTCTTTTGGAACTTCTGAGTGTAATGTTCACTGTTAATATTTATTGTTGATTTCACTTTTGTTTACTATCTACTTCACTTGCTTTGGCAATGTTAACATACGTTTCCCATGCCAATAAAGCCCTTAAATTGAATTGAAATTGAATTGAGAGAGAGAGAGAGACAGAGAGAGGGAGGGAGGGAGAGAGGGAGAGAGAGAGAGAATTCTTGAAAAATATCCTCTGTGCACAACATGAAACACCAAATAATGCATGCAGAGCAGAATTAGGCAGATACCCGCTAATTTTCAAAATCCAGAAAAGAGCCGTTAAATTCTACAACGACCTGAAAGGAAGCGATTCCCAAACCTTCCATAACAAAGCCATCACCTACAGAGAGATGAACCTGGAGAAGAGTCCCCTGAGCAACCTGGTCCTGGGGCTTTGTTCACAAACAGACCCCACAGAGCCCCAAGTCATGAGAAAACAAATAATTACTTGACACAAACTCCCATATCTACTGGGTGAAATACCACAGTGTGCCATCACAGCAGCAAGATTTGTGACCTGTTGCCACAAGAAAAGGGCAACCAGGGAAAAACAAACACCATTGTAAATACAACCCATATTTATGTTTATTTATTTTCCCTTTTGTACTTTAACTATTTGCACCACCACTACCATGTAAAACCCTGTTACCACTAGTATTAGACACCACCACTACCATGTAAAACCCTGTTACCACTAGTATTACAGACACCACCACTACCATGTAAAACCCTGTTACCACTAGTATTAGACACCACCACTACCATGTAAAACCCTGTTACCACTAGTATTAGACACCACCACTACCATGTAAAACCCTGTTACCACTAGTATTAGACACCACCACTACCATGTAAAACCCTGTTACCACTAGTATTACAGACACCACCACTACCATGTAAAACCCTGTTACCACTAGTATTACAGACACCACCACTACCATGTAAACCCTGTTACCACTAGTATTACAGACACCACCACTACCATGTAAAACCCTGTTACCACTAGTATTAGACACCACCACTACCATGTAAAACCCTGTTACCACTAGTATTACAGACACCACCACTACCATGTAAAACCCTGTTACCACTAGTATTACAGACACCACCACTACCATGTAAAACCCTGTTACCACTAGTATTACAGACACCACCACTACCATGTAAAACCCTGTTACCACTAGTATTACAGACACCACCACTACCATGTAAAACCCTGTTACCACTAGTATTACAGACACCACCACTACCATGTAAAACCCTGTTACCACTAGTATTACAGACACCACCACTACCATGTAAAACCCTGTTACCACTAGTATTACAGACACCACCACTACCATGTAAAACCCTGTTACCACTAGTATTAGACACCACCACTACCATGTAAAACCCTGTAACCACTAGTATTACAGACACCACCACTACCATGTAAAACCCTGTTACCACTAGTATTACAGACACCACCACTACCATGTAAAACCCTGTTACCACTAGTATTAGACACCACCACTACCATGTAAAACCCTGTTACCACTAGTATTAGACACCACCACTACCATGTAAAACCCTGTTACCACTAGTATTAGACACCACCACTACCATGTAAAACCCTGTTACCACTAGTATTAGACACCACCACTACCATGTAAAACCCTGTAACCACTAGTATTACAGACACCACCACTACCATGTAAAACCCTGTTACCACTAGTATTACAGACACCACCACTACCATGTAAAACCCTGTTACCACTAGTATTAGACACCACCACTACCATGTAAAACCCTGTTACCACTAGTATTAGACACCACCACTACCATGTAAAACCCTGTTACCACTAGTATTAGACACCACCACTACCATGTAAAACCCTGTTACCACTAGTATTACAGACACCACCACTACCATGTAAAACCCTGTTACCACTAGTATTAGACAACACCACTACCATGTAAAACCCTGTTACCACTAGTATTACAGACACCACCACTACCATGTAAAACCCTGTTACCACTAGTATTACAGACACCACCACTACCATGTAAAACCCTGTTACCACTAGTATTACAGACACCACCACTACCATGTAAAACCCTGTTACCACTAGTATTACAGACACCACCACTACCATGTAAAACCCTGTTACCACTAGTATTAGACACCACCACTACCATGTAAAACCCTGTAACCACTAGTATTACAGACACCACCACTACCATGTAAAACCCTGTTACCACTAGTATTACAGACACCACCACTACCATGTAAAACCCTGTTACCACTAGTATTACAGACACCACCACTACCATGTAAAACCCTGTTACCACTAGTATTAGACACCACCACTACCATGTAAAACCCTGTTACCACTAGTATTACAGACACCACCACTACCATGTAAAACCCTGTTACCACTAGTATTACAGACACCACCACTACAATGTAAAACCCTGTTACCACTAGTATTACAGACACCACCACTACCATGTAAAACCCTGTTACCACTAGTATTAGACACCACCACTACCATGTAAAACCCTGTTACCACTAGTATTACAGACACCACCACTACCATGTAAAACCCTGTTACCACTAGTATTACAGACACCACCACTACCATGTAAAACCCTGTTACCACTAGTATTACAGACACCACCACTACCATGTAAAACCCTGTTACCACTAGTATTACAGACACCACCACTACCATGTAAAACCCTGTTACCACTAGTATTAGACACCACCACTACCATGTAAAACCCTGTAACCACTAGTATTACAGACACCACCACTACCATGTAAAACCCTGTTACCACTAGTATTACAGACACCACCACTACCATGTAAAACCTTGTTACCACTAGTATTACAGACACCACCACTACCATGTAAAACCCTGTTACCACTAGTATTACAGACACCACCACTACCATGTAAAACCCTGTTACCACTAGTATTAGACACCACCACTACCATCTAAAACCCTGTTACCACTAGTATTACAGACACCACCACTACCATGTAAAACCCTGTTACCACTAGTATTAGACACCACCACTACCATGTAAAACCCTGTTACCACTAGTATTACAGACACCACCACTACCATGTAAAACCCTGTTACCACTAGTATTACAGACACCACCACTACCATGTAAAACCCTGTTACCACTAGTATTACAGACACCACCACTACCATGTAAAACCCTGTTACCACTAGTATTACAGACACCACCACTACCATGTAAAACCCTGTTACCACTAGTATTAGACACCACCACTACCATGTAAAACCCTGTTACCACTAGTATTAGACACCACCACTACCTTGTAAAACCCTGTTACCACTAGTATTACAGACACCACCACTACCATGTAAAACCCTGTTACCACTAGTATTAGACACCACCACTACCATGTAAAACCCTGTTACCACTAGTATTACAGACACCACCACTACCATGTAAAACCCTGTTAGCACTAGTATTACAGACACCACCACTACCATGTAAAACCCTGTTACCACTAGTATTACAGACACCACCACTACCATGTAAAACCCTGTTACCACTAGTATTACAGACACCACCACTACCATGTAAAACCCTGTTACCACTAGTATTACAGATACCACCACTACCATGTAAAACCCTGTTAGCACTAGTATTAGACACCACCACTACCATGTAAAACCCTGTTACCACTAGTATTAGACACCACCACTACCATGTAAAACCCTGTTACCACTAGTATTACAGACACCACCACTACCATGTAAAACCCTGTTACCACTAGTATTACAGACACCACCACTACCATGTAAAACCCTGTTACCACTAGTATTACAGACACCACCACTACCATGTAAAACCCTGTTACCACTAGTATTAGACACCACCACTACCATGTAAAACCCTGTTACCACTAGTATTACAGACACCACCACTACCTTGTAAAACCCTGTTACCACTAGTATTACAGACACCACCACTACCATGTAAAACCCTGTTACCACTAGTATTAGACACCACCACTACCATGTAAAACCCTGTTACCACTAGTATTACAGACACCACCACTACCATGTAAAACCCTGTAACCACTAGTATTACAGACACCACCACTACCATGTAAAACCCTGTAACCACTAGTATTAGACACCACCACTACCATGTAAAACCCTGTAACCACTAGTATTACAGACACCACCACTACCATGTAAAACCCTGTTAGCAATAGTATTAGACACCACCACTACCATGTAAAACCCTGTTACCACTAGTATTACAGACACCACCACTACCATGTAAAACCCTGTTACCACTAGTATTACAGACACCACCACTACCATGTAAAACCCTGTTACCACTAGTATTAGACACCACCACTACCATGTAAAACCCTGTAACGTACCTTTATTCTTTGATTCTACCTCCTCCTCTCCTCTTCTCCTCTTATTCAGTGTTTAAACACAGCTCCAGTGGTTGTTATGTAAATGGGGTGATTACATTACGTCTCTACGGTGGCGTGCATGTTAGTGGGTTGTTGGATTTTGTTGTTCAGATACGGTCTTTCTCTCTCTCTCTCTCTCTCTCTCTCTCTCTCTCTCTCTCTCTCTCTCTCTCTCTCTCTCTCTCTGTCTCTCTCTCTCTCTCTGTCTCTCTCTCTCCCAATTCAATTTAATTGCTTTATTGTAATGGGAAACGTGTGTTAACATTGCCAAAGCATGTGAAATAGTGAAATAAACAATAAATATTAACAGTAAACATTACACTCAGAAGTTTCAAAAGAATAAAGACATTTTAAATGTCATATTATGTCTATATACAGTGTTGTAACAATATGCAAATAGTTAAATTACAAAAGGGAAAATAATTAAACATAAATATGGGTTGTATTCACAATGGTGTTTGTTCTTCACTGGTTGCCCTTTTCTTGTGGCAACAGGTCACAAATCTTGCAGCTGTGATGGCACACTGTGGTTTTTCACCCAGTAGATAAGGGAGTTTATCAAAATTGGGGTTGTTTTTTAATTCTTTGTGGATCTCTGTAATCTGAGGGAAATATGTGTCTCTAATATGGTCATACATTTGGCAGGAGGTTAGGAAGTGCAGCTCAGTTTCCACCTCATTATGTGGGCAGTGTGCACATAGCCTGTCTTCTCTTGAGAGCCAGGTCTGCCTACGGCTGCCTCTCAATAGCAAGGCTATGCTCACTGAGTCTGTACATAGTCAAAGCTTTCCTTAAGTTTGGGTCAGTCACAGTGGTCAGGGATTCTGCCACTGTGTACTCTCTGTTTAGGGCCAAATAGCATTCTAGTTTGCTCTGACAGATAGGAGCCGATCGGATAAATGAACAGGACAGATAGGAGCTGATCGGCTAAATGAACAGGACAGATAGGAGCTGATCGGCTAAATGAACAGGACAGATAGGAGCTGATCGGCTAAATGAACAGGACAGATAGGAGCTGATCGGCTAAATGAACAGGACAGATAGGAGCTGATCGGCTAAATGAACAGGACAGATAGGAGCTGATCGGCTAAATGAACAGGACAGATAGGAGCTGATCGGCTAAATGAACAGGACAGATAGGAGCTGATCGGCTAAATGAACAGGACAGATAGGAGCTGATCATCATTATCTCTTTCTTACTCCCTCTTCTGTTCTGTTCCTCTTATCTTTTTTCCTCCTGTTCAGCATAACACCTCCCTAATTTCTCTCCTTCTCTTCTCCTTATGTTCCTCCTCTTCTCAGTCCTATCTTCTGTTACAGTTTTGCACAAACACACACATTCAGACACACTCACATTGACCTGTCTTTCTGTATCTCTCCTCAGTGCTCAGTGTGAGCGTAACCCCTGGGTGGTGTTGACCTCTAGCCTAATAGAACGCTGCGGAGGTCATGGGTCGGAGGTCAGACTGGACCTGGGTCAAGAGGTCATGAACATGGTCCGCTCCCTCTACCCCTCCAAACACAAGTTACATGCACAGGTAACACCTACCAGTGAATACAGCTAGACAGTGTAGTGTAATGGTATTCTGTGTGAATACAGCTAGACAGTGTAGTGTAATGGTATTCTGTGAATACAGCTAGACAGTGTAGTGTAATGGTATTCTGTGAATACAGCTAGACAGTGTAGTGTAATGGTATTCTGTGTGAATGCAGCTAGACAGTGTAGTGTAATGGTATTCTGTGTGAATACAGCTAGACAGTGTAGTGTAATGGTATTCTGTGTGAATACAGCTAGACAGTGTAGTGTAATGGTATTCTGTGTGAATACAGCTAGACAGTGTAGTGTAATGGTATTCTGTGTGAATACAGCTAGACAGTGTAGTGTAATGGTATTCTGTGTGAATACAGCTAGACAGTGTAGTGTAATGGTATTCTGTGTGAATACAGCTAGACAGTGTAGTGTAATGGTATTCTGTGAATACAGCTAGACAGTGTAGTGTAATGGTATTCTGTGTGAATACAGCTAGACAGTGTAGTGTAATGGTATTCTGTGTGAATACAGCTAGACAGTGTAGTGTAATGGTATTCTGTGTGAATACAGCTAGACAGTGTAGTGTAATGGTATTCTGTGTGAATACAGCTAGACAGTGTAGTGTAATGGTATTCTGTGTGAATACAGCTACACAGTGTAGTGTAATGGTATTCTGTGTGAATACAGCTAGACAGTGTAGTGTAATGGTATTCTGTGTGAATACAGCTAGACAGTGTAGTGTAATGGTATTCTGTGTGAATACAGCTAGACAGTGTAGTGTAATGGTATTCTGTGAATACAGCTAGACAGTGTAGTGTAATGGTATTCTGTGAATACAGCTAGACAGTGTAGTGTAATGGTATTCTGTGTGAATGCAGCTAGACAGTGTAGTGTAATGGTATTCTGTGTGAATACAGCTAGACAGTGTAGTGTAATGGTATTCTGTGTGAATACAGATAGACAGTGTAGTGTAATGGTATTCTGTGTGAATACAGCTAGACAGTGTAGTGTAATGGTATTCTGTGAATACAGCTAGACAGTGTAGTGTAATGGTATTCTGTGTGAATACAGCTAGACAGTGTAGTGTAATGGTATTCTGTGTGAATACAGCTAGACAGTGTAGTGTAATGGTATTCTGTGTGAATACAGCTAGACAGTGTAGTGTAATGGTATTCTGTGTGAATACAGCTAGACAGTGTAGTGTAATGGTATTCTATGAATACAGCTAGACAGTGTAGTGTAATGGTATTCTGTGTGAATACAGCTAGACAGTGTAGTGTAATGGTATTCTGTGTGAATACAGCTAGACAGTGTAGTGTAATGGCATTCTGTGTGAATACAGCTAGACAGTGTAGTGTAATGGTATTCTGTGTGAATGCAGCTAGACAGTGTAGTGTAATGGTATTCTGTGTGAATACAGCTAGACAGTAGTAGTGTAATGTAATCTGTGTGAATACAGCTAGACAGTGTAGTGTAATGGTATTCTGTGTGAATACAGCTAGACAGTGTAGTGTAATGGTATTCTGTGTGAATACAGCTAGACAGTGTAGTGTAATGTAATTCTGTGTGAATACAGCTAGACAGTGTAGTGTAATGGTATTCTGTGTGAATACAGCTAGACAGTGTAGTGTAATGGTATTCTGTGTGAATACAGCTAGACAGTGTAGTGTAATGGTATTCTGTGTGAATACAGCTAGACAGTGTAGTGTAATGGTATTCTGTGTGAATACAGCTAGACAG
Organism: Coregonus lavaretus; assembly: GCF_964263955.1. Classification (NCBI taxonomy): domain Eukaryota; kingdom Metazoa; phylum Chordata; class Actinopteri; order Salmoniformes; family Salmonidae; genus Coregonus; species Coregonus lavaretus. Next base: position 25,829 of record NW_028156844.1, read on the forward strand.
TGTAGTGTAATGGTATTCTGTGAATACAGCCTAGACAGTGTAGTGTAATGGTATTCTGTGTGAATACAGTTAGACAGTGTAGTGTAATGGTATTCTGTGTGAATACAGCTAGACAGTGTAGTGTAATGGTATTCTGTGTGAATACAGCTAGACAGTGTAGTGTAATGGTATTCTGTGTGAATACAGCTAGACAGTGTAGTGTAATGGTATTCTGTGTGAATACAGCTAGACAGTGTAGTGTAATGGTATTCTGTGTGAATACAGCTAGACAGTGTAGTGTAATGGTATTATGTGTGAATACAGCTAGACAGTGTAGTGTAATGGTATTCTGTGAATACAGCTAGACAGTGTAGTGTAATGGTATTCTGTGAATACAGCTAGACAGTGTAGTGTAATGGTATTCTGTGTGAATACAGCTAGACAGTGTAGTGTAATGGTATTCTGTGTGAATACAGCTAGACAGTGTAGTGTAATGGTATTCTGTGAATACAGCTAGACAGTGTAGTGTAATGGTATTCTGTGTGAATACAGCTAGACAGTGTAGTGTAATGGTATTCTGTGTGAATACAGCTAGACAGTGTAGTGTAATGGTATTCTGTGTGAATACAGCTAGACAGTGTAGTGTAATGGTATTCTGTGTGAATACAGCTAGACAGTGTAGTGTAATGGTATTCTGTGTGAATACAGCTAGACAGTGTAGTGTAATGGTATTCTGTGTGAATACAGCTAGACAGTGTAGTGTAATGGTATTCTGTGAATACAGCTAGACAGTGTAGTGTAATGGTATTCTGTGAATACAGCTAGACAGTGTAGTGTAATGGTATTCTGTGTGAATACAGCTAGACAGTGTAGTGTAATGGTATTATGTGTGAATACAGCTAGACAGTGTAGTGTAATGGTATTCTGTGTGAATACAGCTAGACAGTGTAGTGTAATGGTATTCTGTGAATACAGCTAGACAGTGTAGTGTAATGGTATTCTGTGAATACAGCTAGACAGTGTAGTGTAATGGTATTCTGTGTGAATACAGCTAGACAGTGTAGTGTAATGGTATTCTGTGTGAATACAGCTAGACAGTGTAGTGTAATGGTATTCTGTGTGAATACAGCTAGACAGTGTAGTGTAATGGTATTCTGTGTGAATACAGCTAGACAGTGTAGTGTAATGGTATTCTGTGAATACAGCTAGACAGTGTAGTGTAATGGTATTCTGTGAATACAGCTAGACAGTGTAGTGTAATGGTATTCTGTGTGAATACAGCTAGACAGTGTAGTGTAATGGTATTCTGTGTGAATACAGCTAGACAGTGTAGTGTAATGGTATTCTGTGAATACAGCTAGACAGTGTAGTGTAATGGTATTCTGTGTGAATACAGCTAGACAGTGTAGTGTAATGGTATTCTGTGTGAATACAGCTAGACAGTGTAGTGTAATGGTATTCTGTGTGAATACAGCTAGACAGTGTAGTGTAATGGTATTCTGTGAATACAGCTAGACAGTGTAGTGTAATGGTATTCTGTGAATACAGCTAGACAGTGTAGTGTAATGGTATTCTGTGTGAATACAGCTAGACAGTGTAGTGTAATGGTATTCTGTGTGAATACAGCTAGACAGTGTAGTGTAATGGTATTCTGTGAATACAGCTAGACAGTGTAGTGTAATGGTATTCTGTGAATACAGCTAGACAGTGTAGTGTAATGGTATTCTGTGTGAATACAGCTAGACAGTGTAGTGTAATGGTATTCTGTGTGAATACAGCTAGACAGTGTAGTGTAATGGTATTCTGTGTGAATACAGCTAGACAGTGTAGTGTAATGGTATTCTGTGTGAATACAGCTAGACAGTGTAGTGTAATGGTATTCTGTGTGAATACAGCTAGACAGTGTAGTGTAATGGTATTCTGTGTGAATACAGCTAGACAGTGTAGTGTAATGGTATTCTGTGTGAATACAGCTAGACAGTGTAGTGTAATGGTATTCTGTGAATACAGCTAGACAGTGTAGTGTAATGGTATTCTGTGAATACAGCTAGACAGTGTAGTGTAATGGTATTCTGTGTGAATACAGCTAGACAGTGTAGTGTAATGGTATTCTGTGTGTATACAGCTAGACAGTGTAGTGTAATGGTATTCTGTGAATACAGCTAGACAGTGTAGTGTAATGGTAGTCTGTGAATACAGCTAGACAGTGTAGTGTAATGGTATTCTGTGTGAATACAGCTAGACAGTGTAGTGTAATGGTATTCTGTGTGAATACAGCTAGACAGTGTAGTGTAATGGTATTCTGTGTGAATACAGCTAGACAGTGTAGTGTAATGGTATTCTGTGTGAATACAGCTAGACAGTGTAGTGTAATGGTATTCTGTGAATACAGCTAGACAGTGTAGTGTAATGGTATTCTGTGAATACAGCTAGACAGTGTAGTGTAATGGTATTCTGTGTGAATACAGCTAGACAGTGTAGTGTAATGGTATTCTGTGTGAATACAGCTAGACAGTGTAGTGTAATGGTATTCTGTGAATACAGCTAGACAGTGTAGTGTAATGGTATTATGTGTGAATACAGCTAGACAGTGTAGTGTAATGGTATTCTGTGTGAATACAGCTAGACCGTGTAGAGTAATGGTATTCTGTGTGAATACAGCTAGACAGTGTAGTGTAATGGTATTCTGTGAATACAGCTAGACAGTGTAGAGTAATGGTATTACCACTATGTAATACTAATATTTGTGTAGAGAGGAGAGGACGGTTTCACTCTGAACAGTTTTAATTGAAAGCTTATAGAATGGAACCACTAGAGCCTGATGGGAGAGTCCTATTGCATAGTGATATCCATATATTACCACCAGCACCATGCCTCTGTGTGTGTTTTATTCTCTTTTTAACCTGTACTGCATATGTCCCTCCCTCTCTCTCTCTCTCCCTCCCTCCCTCCCTCCCTTCCTTCCTTCCTTCCTTCCTTCCTTCCTTCCTTCCTTCCTTCCTTCCTTCCTTCCTTCCTTCCTTCCTTCCTTCCTTTCTTCTTTCCTTCCTTCCTTCCTTCCTTTCTTCTTTCCTTCCTTCCTTTCTTCTTTCCTTCCTTCCTTCCTTCCTTCCCCCTTCCTTCCTCCCTCTCCCCTTCCTTCCTCCCTCCCTTCTCCCTTCCTTCCTTCCTCCCTTCTCCCTTCCTTCCTTCCTCCCTTCCTCCCTTCCTTTCTCCCTTCCTTCCTCCCTTCCTCCCTTCTCCCTTCCTTCCTCCCTTCTCCCTTCCTTCCTCCCTTCCTCCCTTCTCCCTTCCTTCCTCCCTTCCTCCCTTCTCCCTTCCTTCCTTCCTCCCCTACCCTTCCTTCCTTCCTCCCTTCACCCTTCCTTCCTTCCTCCCTTCTCCCTTCCTTCCTTCCTCCCTTCTCCCTTCCTTCCTTCCTCCCTTAACCCTTCCTTCCTTCCTCCCTTAACCCTTCCTTCCTTCCTCCCTTAACCCTTCCTTCCTTCCTCCCTTCTCCCTTCATTCCTTCCTCCCTTCTCACTTCCTTCCTTCCTCCCTTCTCCCTTCCTTCCTTCCATCCTCCCTTCTCCCTTCCTTCCTTCCTTCCTCCCTTCTCCCTTCCTTCCTCCCTTCTCACTTCCTTCTCCCTTCCTTCCTCCCTTCTCCCTTTTTTTCCTTCCTCCCTTCTCCCTTCTCCCTTCCTTCCTTACTTCCTTCCTTCCTTCCTCCCTTCTCCCTTCCTTCCTTCTTTCCTTCCTTCCTTCTCCCTTCCTTCCTCCCTTATTCCTTCCTTCCTTCCTTCCTTCCTTCCTTCCTTCCTTCCTTCCTTCCTTCCTTCCTTCCTTCCTTCCTTCCTTCCCACCTTCCTTCCTTCCCACCTTCCTTCCTTCCTCCCTTCTCCCTTCCTTCTCTCTTCCTTCCTTCCTCCCTCCCTTCCTTCCTTCCTTCCTCCCTTCTCCCTTCCTTCCTTCCTCCCTTCTCCCTTCCTTCCTTCCTTCCTCCCTTCTCCCTTCCTTCCTCCTTCCTTCCTTCCTTCCTTCCTCCCTTCCTTCCTCCCTTCTCCCTTCCTTCCTCCCTTCTCCCTTCCTTCCTTCCTCCCTTCTCCCTTTCTTCCTTCCTTCCTCCCTTCTCCCTTCCTTCCTTCCCTCCTCCCCTCCCTGTTCCTCCTCCCCCTCTCCCTACAGTGTATCAGACACATATCCTCTCTGCTCCTGGATCAACCAGGTCTACAGCTCCCAGCTCTCAAACTGATGACCGAGAGTAAAGACCCCCAGCTGATAGAGCTGTCCCTGGATCAGATCAATAACATCACAGAGGTAACAAGAATACTTTATTGATCCATGTGAGACAGAATGGGTATTCTGCTTTTAGCCAAACCCCTACATATCACACATACACACAGAAATACAATTTGGTTGGAGAGGCTGGAGCATCCGGTGAGCTGTTTAGGGGTTAAGTGGTGTCTAAAGATATTTAAACATTTTCTAGCTCAGATAAGGACTTGTCTCAGTAGGCTCCTTAACACCTAGAGGAGAGTTAAACTGTTCCTGGATCAGATGGGAGGTGGAGAGGAGAGGATGGAGGAGACAGAGAGAAGGACGGGGGGGACGTAGAGAAGAGAAGAAGAGAAGAAGAGAAAGGAGTGAGAGAGAGAGTACCTCATAATGTTTAGAGAGAGAGAGAGTATACCTCATAATGTATAGTCTAGAGAGAGTACCTCATAATGTCTAGAGAGAGAGAGTACCTCATAATGTCTAGAGAGAGAGAGTACCTCATAATGTCTAGTCTAGAGAGAGAGTACCTCATAATGTCTAGTCTAGAGAGAGAGTACCTCATAATGTCTAGTCTAGAGAGAGTACCTCAATGTCTAGAGAGAGAGAGTACCTCATAATGTCTAGTCTAGAGAGAGAGAGTACCTCATAATGTCTAGTCTAGAGAGAGAGAGTGAGTACCTCATAATGTCTAGTCTAGAGAGAGAGAGTACCTCATAATGTCTAGTCTAGAGAGAGTACCTCAATGTCTAGTCTAGAGAGAGTACCTCATAATGTCTAGTCTAGAGAGAGAGAGAACCTCATAATGTCTAGAGAGAGAGAGAGAGAGTACCTCATAATGTCTAGAGAGAGAGAGTACCTCGTAATGTCTAGAGAGAGAGAGAGTACCTCATAATGTCTAGAGAGAGAGAGAGAGTACCTCATAATGTCTAGAGAGAGAGAGAGTACCTCATAATGTCTAGAGAGAGAGAGAGAGAGAGTACCTCATAATGTCTAGTCTAGAGAGAGAGAGTACCTCATAATGTCTAGTCTGGAGAGAGAGAGTACCTCATAATGTCTAGTCTAGAGAGAGTACCTCATAATGTCTAGTCTAGAGAGAGTACCTCATAATGTCTAGTCTAGAGAGAGAGAGTACCTCATAATGTCTAGTCTAGAGAGAGAGAGTACCTCATAATGTCTAGTCTAGAGAGAGAGTACCTCATAATGTCTAGTCTAGAGAGAGAGAGAGTACCTCATAATGTCTAGTCTAGAGAGAGTACCTCATAATGTCTAGTCTAGAGAGAGTACCTCATAATGTCTAGTCTAGAGAGAGAGTACCTCATAATGTCTAGTCTAGAGAGAGAGTACCTCATAATGTCTAGTCTAGAGAGAGAGAGAGTACCTCATAATGTCTAGTCTAGAGAGAGTACCTCATAATGTCTAGTCTAGAGAGAGTACCTCATAATGTCTAGAGAGAGAGAGAGTACCTCATAATGTCTAGTCTAGAGAGAGTACCTCATAATGTCTAGTCGAGAGAGAGAGAGTACCTCATAATGTCTAGTCTAGAGAGAGTACCTCATAATGTCTAGTCTAGAGAGAGAGAGAGTACCTCATAATGTCTAGTCTAGAGAGGGAGAGTACCTCATAATGTCTAGTCTAGAGAGAGAGAGTACCTCATAATGTCTAGTCTAGAGAGAGTACCTCATAATGTCTAATCTAGAGAGAGAGTACCTCATAATGTCTAGTCTGGAGAGAGAGAGTACCTCATAATGTCTAGTCTAGAGAGAGTACCTCAATGTCTAGAGAGAGAGAGTAGCTCATAATGTCTAGTCTAGAGAGAGTACCTCATAATGTCTAGTCTAGAGAGAGAGTACCTCCTAATGTCTAGTCTGGAGAGAGAGAGTACCTCATAATGTCTAGTCTAGAGAGAGTACCTCAATGTCTAGAGAGAGAGAGTAGCTCATAATGTCTAGAGAGAGAGAGAGAGTACCTCATAATGTCTAGAGAGAGAGAGTACCTCATAATGTCTAGAGAGAGAGAGAGAGTACCTCATAATGTCTAGAGAGAGAGAGAGAGTACCTCATAATGTCTAGAGAGAGAGAGAGTACCTCATAATGTCTAGTCTAGAGAGAGAGAGTACCTCATAATGTCTAGTCTAGAGAGCGAGTACCTCATAATGTCTAGTCTAGAGAGAGAGTACCTCATAATGTCTAGTCTAGAGAGAGAGAGTACCTCATAATGTCTAGTCTAGAGAGAGAGTACCTCATAATGTCTAGAGAGAGAGAGAGTACCTCATAATGTCTAGTCTAGAGAGAGAGAGTACCTCATATTGTCTAGTCTAGAGAGGGAGAGTAACTCATAATGTCTAGTCTAGAGAGAGAGAGTACCTCATAATGTCTAGTCTAGAGAGAGAGAGTACCTCATAATGTCTAGTCTAGAGAGGGAGAGTACCTCATAATGTGTAGAGAGAGAGAGGGAGTACCTCATAATGTCTAGAGAGAGAGAGAGAGTACCTCGTAATGTCTAGAGAGAGAGAGAACCTCATAATGTCTAGAGAGAGAGAGAGAGTACCTCATAATGTCTAGAGAGAGAGAGAGAGTACCTCATAATGTCTAGAGAGAGAGAGAGAGTACCTCATAATGTCTAGTCTAGAGAGAGAGAGTACCTCATAATGTCTAGTCTGGAGAGAGAGAGTACCTCATAATGTCTAGTCTAGAGAGAGTACCTCATAATGTCTAGTCTAGAGAGAGTACCTCATAATGTCTAGTCTAGAGAGAGTACCTCATAATGTCTAGTCTAGAGAGAGTACCTCATAATGTCTAGTCTAGAGAGAGTACCTCATAATGTCTAGTCTAGAGAGAGTACCTCATAATGTCTAGTCTGGAGAGAGAGAGTACCTCATAATGTCTAGTCTAGAGAGAGTACCTCATAATGTCTAGTCTAGAGAGGGAGAGAGTACCTCATAATGTCTAGTCGAGAGAGAGAGAGTACCTCCTAATGTCTAGTCTAGAGAGAGTACCTCATAATGTCTAGTCGAGAGAGAGAGAGTACCTCATAATGTCTAGTCTAGAGAGAGTACCTCATAATGTCTAGTCTAGAGAGAGAGAGAGTACCTCATAATGTCTAGTCGAGAGAGAGAGAGTACCTCATAATGTCTAGTCTAGAGAGAGTACCTCATAATGTCTAGTCTAGAGAGAGAGAGAGTACCTCATAATGTCTAGTCTAGAGAGGGAGAGTACCTCATAATGTCTAGTCTAGAGAGAGAGAGTACCTCATAATGTCTAGTCTAGAGAGAATACCTCATAATGTCTAGAGAGAGAGAGAGAGAGTACCTCATAATGTCTAGTCTAGAGAGAGTACCTCATAATGTCTAATCTAGAGAGAGAGTACCTCATAATGTCTAGTCTGGAGAGAGAGAGTACCTCATAATGTCTAGTCTAGAGAGAGTACCTCAATGTCTAGAGAGAGAGAGTAGCTCATAATGTCTAGTCTAGAGAGAGTACCTCATAATGTCTAGTCTAGAGAGAGAGTACCTCCTAATGTCTAGTCTAGAGAGAGTACCTCATAATGTCTAGAGAGAGAGAGTACCTCATAATGTCTTGTCTAGAGAGAGTACCTCATGTCTAGTCTAGAGAGAGTACCTCATAATGTCTAGTCTAGAGAGAGAGTACCTCATAATGTCTAGTCTAGAGAGAGAGAGTACCTCATAATGTATAGTCTAGAGAGAGTACCTCATAATGTCTAGTCTAGAGAGAGAGTACCTCATAATGTCTAGTCTAGAGAGAGTACCTCATAATGTCTAGTCTAGAGAAAGAGAGTACCTCATAATGTCTAGTCTAGAGAGAGAGAGTACCTCATAATGTCTAGTCTAGAGAGCGAGTACCTCATAATGTCTAGTCTAGAGAGAGTACCTCATAATGTCTAGTCTAGAGAGAGAGTACCTCATAATGTCTAGTCTAGAGAGAGAGTACCTCATAATGTCTAGTCTAGAGAGAGAGAGTACCTCATAATGTCTAGTCTGGAGAGAGAGAGTACCTCATAATGTCTAGTCTAGAGAGAGTACCTCATAATGTCTAGTCTAGAGAGAGTACCTCATAATGTCTAGTCTAGAGAGAGTACCTCATAATGTCTAGTCTAGAGAGAGTACCTCATAATGTCTAGTCTAGAGAGAGTACCTCATAATGTCTAGTCTAGAGAGAGTACCTCATAATGTCTAGTCTGGAGAGAGAGAGTACCTCATAATGTCTAGTCTAGAGAGAGTACCTCATAATGTCTAGTCTAGAGAGGGAGAGAGTACCTCATAATGTCTAGTCGAGAGAGAGAGAGTACCTCCTAATGTCTAGTCTAGAGAGAGTACCTCATAATGTCTAGTCGAGAGAGAGAGAGTACCTCATAATGTCTAGTCTAGAGAGAGTACCTCATAATGTCTAGTCTAGAGAGAGAGAGAGTACCTCATAATGTCTAGTCGAGAGAGAGAGAGTACCTCATAATGTCTAGTCTAGAGAGAGTACCTCATAATGTCTAGTCTAGAGAGAGAGAGAGTACCTCATAATGTCTAGTCTAGAGAGGGAGAGTACCTCATAATGTCTAGTCTAGAGAGAGAGAGTACCTCATAATGTCTAGTCTAGAGAGAATACCTCATAATGTCTAGAGAGAGAGAGAGAGAGTACCTCATAATGTCTAGTCTAGAGAGAGTACCTCATAATGTCTAATCTAGAGAGAGAGTACCTCATAATGTCTAGTCTGGAGAGAGAGAGTACCTCATAATGTCTAGTCTAGAGAGAGTACCTCAATGTCTAGAGAGAGAGAGTAGCTCATAATGTCTAGTCTAGAGAGAGTACCTCATAATGTCTAGTCTAGAGAGAGAGTACCTCCTAATGTCTAGTCTAGAGAGAGTACCTCATAATGTCTAGAGAGAGAGAGTACCTCATAATGTCTTGTCTAGAGAGAGTACCTCATGTCTAGTCTAGAGAGAGTACCTCATAATGTCTAGTCTAGAGAGAGAGTACCTCATAATGTCTAGTCTAGAGAGAGAGAGTACCTCATAATGTATAGTCTAGAGAGAGTACCTCATAATGTCTAGTCTAGAGAGAGAGTACCTCATAATGTCTAGTCTAGAGAGAGTACCTCATAATGTCTAGTCTAGAGAAAGAGAGTACCTCATAATGTCTAGTCTAGAGAGAGAGAGTACCTCATAATGTCTAGTCTAGAGAGCGAGTACCTCATAATGTCTAGTCTAGAGAGAGTACCTCATAATGTCTAGTCTAGAGAGAGAGTACCTCATAATGTCTAGTCTAGAGAGAGAGTACCTCATAATGTCTAGAGAGAGAGAGAGTACCTCATAATGTCTAGTCTAGAGAGAGAGAGTACCTCATATTGTCTAGTCTAGAGAGGGAGAGTAACTCATAATGTCTAGTCTAGAGAGAGAGAGTACCTCATAATGTCTAGTCTAGAGAGAGAGAGTACCTCATAATGTCTAGTCTAGAGAGGGAGAGTACCTCATAATGTCTAGAGAGAGAGAGAGAGTACCTCATAATGTCTAGAGAGAGAGAGAGAGTACCTCGTAATGTCTAGAGAGAGAGAGAGTACCTCATAATGTCTAGAGAGAGAGAGAGAGTACCTCATAATGTCTAGAGAGAGAGAGAGAGTACCTCATAATGTCTAGAGAGAGAGAGAGAGTACCTCATAATGTCTAGTCTAGAGAGAGAGAGTACCTCATAATGTCTAGTCTGGAGAGAGAGAGTACCTCATAATGTCTAGTCTAGAGAGAGTACCTCATAATGTCTAGTCTAGAGAGAGTACCTCATAATGTCTAGTCTAGAGAGAGTACCTCATAATGTCTAGTCTAGAGAGAGTACCTCATAATGTCTAGTCTAGAGAGAGTACCTCATAATGTCTAGTCTGGAGAGAGAGAGTACCTCATAATGTATAGTCTAGAGAGAGTACCTCATAATGTCTAGTCTAGAGAGGGAGAGAGTACCTCATAATGTCTAGTCGAGAGAGAGAGAGTACCTCCTAATGTCTAGTCTAGAGAGAGTACCTCATAATGTCTAGTCGAGAGAGAGAGAGTACCTCATAATGTCTAGTCTAGAGAGAGTACCTCATAATGTCTAGTCTAGAGAGAGAGAGAGTACCTCATAATGTCTAGTCGAGAGAGAGAGAGTACCTCATAATGTCTAGTCTAGAGAGAGTACCTCATAATGTCTAGTCTAGAGAGAGAGAGAGTACCTCATAATGTCTAGTCTAGAGAGGGAGAGTACCTCATAATGTCTAGTCTAGAGAGAGAGAGTACCTCATAATGTCTAGTCTAGAGAGAATACCTCATAATGTCTAGAGAGAGAGAGAGAGAGTACCTCATAATGTCTAGTCTAGAGAGAGTACCTCATAATGTCTAATCTAGAGAGAGAGTACCTCATAATGTCTAGTCTGGAGAGAGAGAGTACCTCATAATGTCTAGTCTAGAGAGAGTACCTCAATGTCTAGAGAGAGAGAGTAGCTCATAATGTCTAGTCTAGAGAGAGTACCTCATAATGTCTAGTCTAGAGAGAGAGTACCTCCTAATGTCTAGTCTAGAGAGAGTACCTCATAATGTCTAGAGAGAGAGAGTACCTCATAATGTCTAGTCTAGAGAGAGTACCTCATGTCTAGTCTAGAGAGAGTACCTCATAATGTCTAGTCTAGAGAGAGAGTACCTCATAATGTCTAGTCTAGAGAGAGAGAGTACCTCATAATGTATAGTCTAGAGAGAGTACCTCATAATGTCTAGTCTAGAGAGAGAGTACCTCATAATGTCTAGTCTAGAGAGAGTACCTCATAATGTCTAGTCTAGAGAACGAGAGTACCTCATAATGTCTAGTCTAGAGAGAGAGAGTACCTCATAATGTCTAGTCTAGAGAGAGAGAGTACCTCATAATGTCTAGTCTAGAGAGAGTACCTCATAATGTCTAGTCTAGAGAGAGAGTACCTCATAATGTCTAGTCTAGAGAGAGTACCTCATAATGTCTAGTCTAGAGAGAGAGAGTACCTCATAATGTCTAGTCTAGAGAGAGAGAGTACCTCATAATGTCTAGTCTAGAGAGAGAGTACCTCATAATGTCTAGTCTAGAGAGAGAGAGTACCTCATAATGTATAGTCTAGAAAGAGTACCTCATAATGTCTAGTCTAGAGAGAGTACCTCATAATGTCTAGTCTAGAGAGAGTACCTCATAATGTCTAGTCTGGAGAGAGAGAGTACCTCATAATGTCTAGTCTAGAGAGAGAGAGTACCTCATAATGTCTAGTCTAGATAGAGAGAGATTGTACCTCATAATGTCTAGTCTAGAGAGAGTACCTCATAATGTCTAGTCTAGAGAGAGTACCTCATAATGTCTAGTCTAGAGAGAGAGAGTACCTCATAATGTCTAGTCTAGAGAGAGTACCTCATAATGTCTAGTCTAGAGAGAGAGAGTACCTCATAGTGTCTAGTCTAGAGAGAGAGTACCTCATAATGTCTAGTCTAGAGAGAGTACCTCATAATGTCTAGAGAGGGAGAGAGTACCTCATAATGTCTAGTCTAGAGAGAGAGAGTACCTCATAATGTCTAGTCTAGAGAGCGAGTACCTCATAATGTCTAGTCTAGAGAGAGAGTACCTCATAATGTCTAGTCTAGAGAGAGAGAGTACCTCATAATGTCTAGTCTAGAGAGAGAGTACCTCATAATGTCTAGTCTAGAGAGAGAGAGAGTACCTCATAATGTCTAGTCTAGAGAGAGAGAGTACCTCATATTGTCTAGTCTAGAGAGGGAGAGTAACTCATAATGTCTAGTCTAGAGAGAGAGAGTACCTCATAATGTCTAGTCTAGAGAGAGAGAGTACCTCATAATGTCTAGTCTAGAGAGGGAGAGTACCTCATAATGTCTAGTCTAGAGAGAGTACCTCATAATGTCTAGTCTAGAGAGAGAGAGAGTACCTCATAATGTCTAGTCTAGAGAGAGAGAGAGTACCTCATAATGTCTAGTCTAGAGAGAGAGTACCTCATAATGTCTAGTCTAGAGAGAGAGAGAGAGAGTACCTCATAATATCTAGTCTAGAGAGAGTACCTCATAATGTCTAGTCTAGAGAGAGAGAGTACCTCATAATGTCTAGTCTAGAGAGAGTACCTCATAATGTCTAGTCTAGAGAGAGAGAGAGAGTACCTCATAATGTCTAGTCTAGAGAGAGAGAGAGTACCTCATAATGTCTAGTCTGGAGAGAGAGTACCTCATAATGTCTAGTCTAGAGAGAGAGAGTACCTCATAATGTCTAGTCTAGAGAGAGAGTACCTCATAATGTCTAGTCTAGAGAGAGAGTACCTCATAATGTCTAGTCTGGAGAGAGAGAGTACCTCATAATGTCTATTCTAGAGAGAGTACCTCATAATGTCTAGTCTGGAGAGAGTACCTCATAATGTATAGTCTAGAGAGAGTACCTCATAATGTCTAGTCTAGAGAGAGTACCTCATAATGTCTAGTCTAGAGAGAGAGTACCTCATAATGTCTAGTCTAGAGAGAGAGTACCTCATAATGTCTAGTCTAGAGAGAGAAAGTACCTCATAATGTCTATTCTAGAGAGAGTACCTCATAATGTCTAGTCTAGAGAGAGAGAGAACCTCATAATGTCTAGTCTAGAGAGAGTACCTCATAAGGTCTAGTCTAGAGAGAGAGAGAGTACCTCATAATGTCTAGTCTAGAGAGAGTACCTCATAATGTCTAGTCTAGAGAGAGAGAGAGAGTACCTCATAATGTCTAGTCTAGAGAGAGTACCTCATAATGTCTAGTCTAGAGAGAGAGAGAGAGTACCTCATAATGTCTAGTCTAGAGAGAGAGTACCTCATAATGTCTGGTCTAGAGAGAGAGAGAGAGTACCTCATAATATCTAGTCTAGAGAGAGTACCTCATAATGTCTAGTCTAGAGAGAGAGAGAGTACCTCATAATGTCTAGTCTAGAGAGAGAGAGAGTACCTCATAATGTCTAGTCTGGAGAGAGAGTACCTCATAATGTCTAGTCTAGAGAGAGAGAGAGTACCTCATAATGTCTAGTCTAGAGAGAGAGTACCTCATAATGTCTAGTCTAGAGAGAGAGTACCTCATAATGTCTAGTCTAGAGAGAGAGTACCTCATAATGTCTAGTCTGGAGAGAGAGAGTACCTCATAATGTCTATTCTAGAGAGAGTACCTCATAATGTATAGTCTAGAGAGAGTACCTCATAATGTCTAGTCTAGAGAGAGTACCTCATAATGTCTAGTCTAGAGAGAGAGTACCTCATAATTTCTAGTCTAGAGAGAGAGTACCTCATAATGTCTAGTCTAGAGAGAGAGTACCTCATAATGTCTAGTCTAGAGAGAGAGTACCTCATAATGTCTAGTCTAGAGAGAGAGTACCTCATAATGTCTAGTCTAGAGAGAGAGAGTACCTCATAATGTCTATTCTAGAGAGAGTACCTCATAATGTCTAGTCTGGAGAGAGTACCTCATAATGTATAGTCTAGAGAGAGTACCTCATAATGTCTAGTCTAGAGAGAGTACCTCATAATGTCTAGTCTAGAGAGAGAGTACCTCATAATGTCTAGTCTGGAGAGAGAGAGTACCTCATAATGTCTATTCTAGAGAGAGTACCTCATAATGTCTAGTCTAGAGAGAGTACCTCATAATGTCTAGTCTAGAGAGAGAGTACCTCATAATGTCTAGTCTAGAGAGAGAGTACCTCATAATGTCTAGTCTAGAGAGAGAGTACCTCATAATGTCTAGTCTAGAGAGAGAGTACCTCATAATGTCTAGTCTGGAGAGAGAGAGTACCTCATAATGTCTATTCTAGAGAGAGTACCTCATAATGTATAGTCTGGAGAGAGTACCTCATAATGTATATTCTAGAGAGAGTACCTCATAATGTCTAGTCTAGAGAGAGTACCTCATAATGTCTAGTCTAGAGAGAGAGTACCTCATAATGTCTAGTCTAGAGAGAGAGTACCTCATAATGTCTAGTCTAGAGAGAGAAAGTACCTCATAATGTCTATTCTAGAGAGAGTACCTCATAATGTCTAGTCTAGAGAGAGAGAGAACCTCATAATGTCTAGTCTAGAGAGAGTACCTCATAAGGTCTAGTCTAGAGAGAGAGAGAGTACCTCATAATGTCTAGTCTAGAGAGAGTACCTCATAATGTCTAGTCTAGAGAGAGAGAGAGAGTACCTCATAATGTCTAGTCTAGAGAGAGTACCTCATAATGTCTAGTCTAGAGAGAGAGAGAGAGTACCTCATAATGTCTAGTCTAGAGAGAGAGTACCTCATAATGTCTGGTCTAGAGAGAGAGAGAGAGTACCTCATAATATCTAGTCTAGAGAGAGTACCTCATAATGTCTAGTCTAGAGAGAGAGAGAGTACCTCATAATGTCTAGTCTAGAGAGAGAGAGAGTACCTCATAATGTCTAGTCTGGAGAGCGAGTACCTCATAATGTCTAGTCTAGAGAGAGAGAGAGTACCTCATAATGTCTAGTCTAGAGAGAGAGTACCTCATAATGTCTAGTCTAGAGAGAGAGTACCTCATAATGTCTAGTCTAGAGAGAGAGTACCTCATAATGTCTAGTCTGGAGAGAGAGAGTACCTCATAATGTCTATTCTAGAGAGAGTACCTCATAATGTATAGTCTAGAGAGAGTACCTCATAATGTCTAGTCTAGAGAGAGTACCTCATAATGTCTAGTCTAGAGAGAGAGTACCTCATAATTTCTAGTCTAGAGAGAGAGTACCTCATAATGTCTAGTCTAGAGAGAGAGTACCTCATAATGTCTAGTCTAGAGAGAGAGTACCTCATAATGTCTAGTCTAGAGAGAGAGTACCTCATAATGTCTAGTCTAGAGAGAGAGAGTACCTCATAATGTCTATTCTAGAGAGAGTACCTCATAATGTCTAGTCTGGAGAGAGTACCTCATAATGTATAGTCTAGAGAGAGTACCTCATAATGTCTAGTCTAGAGAGAGTACCTCATAATGTCTAGTCTAGAGAGAGAGTACCTCATAATGTCTAGTCTGGAGAGAGAGAGTACCTCATAATGTCTATTCTAGAGAGAGTACCTCATAATGTCTAGTCTAGAGAGAGTACCTCATAATGTCTAGTCTAGAGAGAGAGTACCTCATAATGTCTAGTCTAGAGAGAGAGTACCTCATAATGTCTAGTCTAGAGAGAGAGTACCTCATAATGTCTAGTCTAGAGAGAGAGTACCTCATAATGTCTAGTCTGGAGAGAGAGAGTACCTCATAATGTCTATTCTAGAGAGAGTACCTCATAATGTCTAGTCTGGAGAGAGTACCTCATAATGTATAGTCTAGAGAGAGTACCTCATAATGTCTAGTCTAGAGAGAGTACCTCATAATGTCTAGTCTAGAGAGAGAGTACCTCATAATGTCTAGTCTAGAGAGAGATTACCTCATAATGTCTAGTCTAGAGAGAGAGAGTACCTCATAATGTCTATTCTAGAGAGAGTACCTCATAATGTCTAGTCTAGAGAGGGAGAGTACCTCATAATGTCTAGTCTAGAGAGAGAGTACCTCATAATGTCTAGTCTAGAGAGGGAGAGTACCTCATAATGTCTATTCTAGAGAGAGTACCTCATAATGTCTAGTCTAGAGAGAGAGAGAACCTCATAATGTCTAGTCTAGAGAGAGAGAGTACCTCATAATGTCTAGTCTAGAGAGAGTACCTCATAATGTCTAGTCTAGAGAGAGAGAGTACCTCATAGTGTCTAGTCTAGAGAGAGAGTACCTCATAATGTCTAGTCTAGAGAGAGTACCTCATAATGTCTAGAGAGAGAGAGAGTACCTCATAATGTCTAGTCTAGAGAGAGAGAGTACCTCATAATGTCTAGTCTAGAGAGGGAGAGAGTACCTCATAATGTCTAGTCTAGATAGAGATAGTACCTCATAATGTCTAGTCTAGAGAGAGAGTACCTCATAATGTCTAGTCTAGAGAGAGAGAGTACCTCATAATGTCTAGTCTAGAGAGAGAGAGTACCTCATAATGTCTAGTCTAGAGAGGGAGATTACCTCATAATGTCTAGTCTAGAGAGGGAGAGTACCTCATAATGTCTAGTCTAGAGAGGGAGAGTACCTCATAATGTCTAGTCTAGAGAGAGTACCTCATAATGTCTAGTCTAGAGAGAGAGAGAGTACCTCATAATGTCTAGTCTAGAGAGAGAGTACCTCATAATGTCTAGTCTAGAGAGAGAGAGAACCTCATAATGTCTAGTCTAGAGAGAGTACCTCATAATGTCTAGTCTATAGAGAGAGAGAGTACCTCATAATGTCTAGTCTAGAGAGAGAGAGAGTACCTCATAATGTCTAGTCTAGAGAGAGTACCTCATAATGTCTAGTCTAGAGAGAGTACCTCATAATGTCTAGTCTAGAGAGAGAGAGAGAGTACCTCATAATGTCTAGTCTAGAGAGAGAGTACCTCATAATGTCTAGTCTAGAGAGAGAGTACCTCATAATGTCTAGTCTAGAGAGAGAGTACCACATAATGTCTAGTCTGGAGAGAGAGTACCTCATAATGTCTAGTCTAGAGAGAGAGAGAGTACCTCATAATGTCTAGTCTAGAGAGAGAGTACCTCATAATGTCTAGTCTAGAGAGAGAGTACCTCATAATGTCTAGTCTGGAGAGAGAGAGTACCTCATAATGTCTATTCTAGAGAGAGTACCTCATAATGTATAGTCTAGACAGAGTACCTCATAATGTCTAGTCTAGAGAGAGTACCTCATAATGTCTAGTCTAGAGAGAGAGTACCTCATAATGTCTAGTCTAGAGAGAGAGTACCTCATAATGTCTAGTCTAGAGAGAGAGAGTACCTCATAATGTCTAGAGAGAGAGAGAGTACCTCATAATGTCTAGTCTAGAGAGAGAGTACCTCATAATGTCTAGTCTAGAGAGAATACCTCATAATGTCTAGTCTAGAGAGAGAGTACCTCATAATGTCTAGTCTAGAGAGAGAGTACCTCATAATGTCTAGTCTAGAGAGAGAGTACCTCATAATGTCTAGTCTGGAGAGAGAGAGTACCTCATAATGTCTATTCTAGAGAGAGTATCTCATAATGTCTAGTCTGGAGAGAGTACCTCATAATGTATAGTCTAGAGAGAGTACCTCATAATGTCTAGTCTAGAGAGAGTACTTCATAATGTCTAGTCTAGAGAGAGAGTACCTCATAATGTCTAGTCTAGAGAGAGAGTACCTCATAATGTCTAGTCTAGAGAGAGAGAGTACCTCATAATGTCTATTCTAGAGAGAGTAACTCATAATGTCTATTCTAGAGAGAGTACCTCATAATGTCTAGTCTAGAGAGAGAGAGAACCTCATAATGTCTAGTCTAGAGAGAGTACCTCATAATGTCTAGTCTAGAGAGAGAGAGAGTACCTCATAATGTCTAGTCTAGAGAGAGAGTACCTCATAATGTCTAGTCTAGAGAGAGAGAGTGTACCTCATAATGTCTAGTCTAGAGAGAGAGTACCTCATAATGTCTAGTCTATAGAGAGAGAGAGAGTACCTCATAATATCTAGTCTAGAGAGAGTACCTCATAATGTCTAGTCTAGAGAGAGGGAGTACCTCATAATGTCTAGTCTAGAGAGAGTACCTCATAATGTCTAGTCTAAAGAGAGAGAGAGTACCTCATAATGTCTAGTCTAGAGAGAGAGAGAGTACCTCATAATGTCTAGTCTGGAGAGAGAGTACCTCATAATGTCTAGTCTAGAGAGAGAGCGAGTACCTCATAATGTCTAGTCTAGAGAGAGAGTACCTCATAATGTCTAGTCTAGAGAGAGAGTACCTCATAATGTCTAGTCTAGAGAGAGAGAGTACCTCATAATGTCTATTCTAGAGAGAGTACCTCATAATGTCTATTCTAGAGAGAGTACCTCATAATGTCTAGTCTAGAGAGAGAGAGAACCTCATAATGTCTAGTCTAGAGAGAGTACCTCATAATGTCTAGTCTAGAGAGAGAGAGAGTACCTCATAATGTCTAGTCTAGAGAGAGTACCTCATAATGTCTAGTCTAGAGAGAGAGAGAGTGTACCTCATAATGTCTAGTCTAGAGAGAGAGTACCTCATAATGTCTAGTCTAGAGAGAGAGAGAGAGAGTACCTCATAATATCTAGTCTAGAGAGAGTACCTCATAATGTCTAGTCTAGAGAGAGGGAGTACCTCATAATGTCTAGTCTAGAGAGAGTACCTCATAATGTCTAGTCTAAAGAGAGAGAGAGTACCTCATAATGTCTAGTCTAGAGAGAGTACCTCATAATGTCTAGTCTAGAGAGAGAGTACCTCATAATGTCTAGTCTAGAGAGAGAGTACCTCATAATGTCTAGTCTAGAGAGAGAGTACCTCATAATGTCTAGTCTGGAGAGAGAGAGTACCTCATAATGTCTATTCTAGAGAGAGAGTACCTCATAATGTCTAGTCTAGAGAGAGAGAGAGTACCTCATAATGTCTATTCTAGAGAGAGTACCTCATAATGTCTAGTCTAGAGAGAGAGTACCTCATAATGTCTAGTCTGGAGAGAGTACCTCATAATGTATAGTCTAGAGAGAGTACCTCATAATGTCTAGTCTAGAGAGAGTACCTCATAATGTCTAGTCTAGAGAGAGAGTACCTCATAATGTCTAGTCTAGAGAGAGAGAGAGTACCTCATAATGTCTATTCTAGAGAGAGTACCTCATAATGTCTAGTCTAGAGAGGGAGAGTACCTCATAATGTCTAGTCTAGAGAGAGTACCTCATAATGTCTAGTCTAGAGAGAGAGAGTACCTCATAATGTCTAGTCTAGAGAGAGAGAGAGTACCTCATAATGTCTAGTCTAGAGAGAGAGAGTACCTCATAATGTCTATTCTAGAGAGAGTACCTCATAATGTCTAGTCTAGAGAGGGAGAGTACCTCATAATGTCTAGTCTAGAGAGAGTACCTCATAATGTCTAGTCTAGAGAGAGAGAGAGTACCTCATAATGTCTAGTCTAGAGAGAGAGAGTTCCTCATAATGTCTAGTCTAGAGAGAGAGAGTACCTCATAATGTCTAGTCTAGAGAGAGAGTACCTCATAATGTCTAGTCTAGAGAGAGAGAGAGTACCTCATAATGTCTAGTCTAGAGAGAGAGTGTTTTCCACCACCATCAACAAAACACCAAATGATGGAATTTATAGTGGAATAATGGAGTGGCATCCCTCCAGTAGAGTTTCCAGTTATTGGATCCATGGCAAGGTGCTGTTCTGGCTCGTGGTGGCCCAACGCCATCTATGGCAAGGTGCTGTTCTGGCTCGTGGTGGCCCAACGCCATCTATGGCAAGGTGCTGTTCTGGCTCGTGGTGGCCCAACGCCATCTATGGCAAGGTGCTGTTCTGGCTCGTGGTGGCCCAACGCCATCTATGGCAAGGTGCTGTTCTGGCTCGTGGTGGCCCAACGCCATCTATGGCAAGGTGCTGTTCTGGCTCGTGGTGGCCCAACGCCCTGTTAAGCAGCGGAGGAAGGGGAGGACCATCCTCCTCAGTGAATTTCAGAAAAATGTATATAGTCCAACCTTTAAAAAGTTAACCTTTTTAGATTAAACTACACTAAATATATTCACGTCACCAAATCATTTATTGAAACACACTGTGTAGCCTCAACAGCACTCTGTAGCAGGTGTTCCCAAACTGTGGGGAACTCAGTCCGGCTTTCAACTACCTTTTGAAAGTTGTAATAGTTGAATGCACAAGGTGCATCATAAGTTCCTCTTGTCCTGTCAGTCATTGCATCCCTTAGAGAGCTATTTATAACTTATCAGAAATGTCCAAATCAACTAGGCCATGTCAGCAAACGTTTTTTAGCTACAGTTGAAGTCGGACGTTTACGTACACTTAGGTTGGAGTCATTAAAACCGTGGAGTTGCACATTAGCCTACATATACAGTGAGGGAAAAAAGTATTTGATCCCCTGCTGATTTTGTACGTTTGCCCACTGACAAAGAAATGATCAGTCTATAATTTTAATGGTAGGTTTATTTGAACAGTGAGAGACAGAATAACAACAAAAAAATCCAGAAAAACGCATGACAAAAATGTTATATATTGATTTGCATTTTAATGAGGGAAATAAGTATTTGACCCCCTCTCAATCAGAAAGATTTCTGGCTCCCAGGTGTCTTTTATACAGGTAACGAGCTGAGATTAGGAGCACAGTCTTAAAGAGAGTGCTCCTAATCTCAGCTTGTTACCTGTATAAAAGACACCTGTCCACAGAAGCAATCAATCAATCAGATTCCAAACTCTCCACCATGGCCAAGACCAAAGAGCTCTCCAATGATGTCAGGGACAAGATTGTAGACCTACACAATGCTGGAATGGGCTACAAGACCATCGCCAAGCAGCTTGGTGAGAAGGTGACAACAGTTGGTGCGATTATTCGCAAATGGAAGAAAAACAAAAGAACTGTCAATCTCCCTCGGCCTGGGGCTCCATGCAAGATCTCACCTCGTGGAGTTGCAATGATCATGAGAACGGTGAGGAATCAGCCCAGAACTACATGGGAGGATCTTGTCAATGATCTCAAGGCAGCTGGGACCATAGTCACCAAGAAAACAATTGGTAACACACTACGCTGTGAAGGACTGAAATCCTGCAGCGCCCGCAAGGTCCCCCTGCTCAAGAAAGCACATATACAGGCCCGTCTGAAGTTTGCCAATGAACATCTGAATGATTCAGAGGAGAACTGGGTGAAAGTGTTGTGGTCAGATGAGACCAAAATGGAGCTCTTTGGCATCAACTCAACTCGCAGTGTTTGGAGGAGGGGAAATGCTGCCTATGACCCCAAGAACACCATCCCCACCGTCAAACATGGAGGTGGAAACATTATGCTTTGGGGGTATTTTTCTGCTAAGGGGACAGGACAACTTCACCGCATCAAAGGGACGATAGACGGGGCCATGTACCGTCAAATCTTGGGTGAGAACCTCCTTCCCTCAGCCAGGGCATTGAAAATGGGTCGTGGATGGGTATTCCAGCATGACAATGATCCAAAACACACGGCCAAGGCAACAAAGGAGTGGCTCAAGAAGAAGCACATTAAGGTCCTGGAGTGGCCTAGCCAGTCTCCAGACCTTAATCCCATAGAAAATCTGTGGAGGGAGCTGAAGGTTCGAGTTGCCAAACGTCAGCCTCGAAACCTTAATGACTTGGAGAAGATCTGCAAAGAGGAGTGGGACAAAATCCCTCCTGAGATGTGTGCAAACCTGGTGGCCAACTACAAGAAACGTCTGACCTCTGTGATTGCCAACAAGGGTTTTTCCACCAAGTACTAAGTCATGTTTTGCAGAGGGGTCAAATACTTATTTCCCTCATTAAAATGCAAATCAATTTATAACATTTTTGACATGCGTTTTTCTGGATTTTTTTGTTGTTATTCTGTCTCTCACTGTTCAAATAAACCTACCATTAAAATTATAGACTGATAATTTCTTTGTCAGTGGGCAAACGTACAAAATCAGCAGGGGATTAAATACTTTTTTTCCCTCACTGTACGGTTGAAGTCTGAAGTTTGCATACACTTAGGTTGGAGTCATTAAAACTTGTTTTTCAACCACTCCACAAATTTCTTGTTAACAAACTATAGTTTTGGCAAGTCGGTTAGGACATCTACTTTGTAAGTAATTTTTCCAACAATTGTTTACAGACAGATTATTTCACTTATAATTCACTGTATCACAATTCCAGTGGATCAGAAGTGCCTCTTTGCTTGACATCATGGGAAAATATAAAAAACATCAGGCAAGACCTTAGAAAAAATATTGTAGATCTCCACAAGTCTGGTTCATCCTTGGGAGCAATTTCCAAACGCCTGAAGGTACCACGTTCATCTGGTCAAACAATAGTACGCAAGTATAAACACCATGGGACCATGCAGCCGTCATACCGCTCAGGAAGGAGACGCGTTCTGTCTCCTAGAGATGAACGTCCTTTGGTGCGAAAAGTGCAAATCAATCCCAGAACAACAGCAAAGGACCTTGTGAAGAATGCTGGAGGAAACAGGTACAAAAGTATCTATATCCACAGTAAAACGAGTCCTATATCGACATAACCTGAAAGGCCGCTCAGCAAGGAAGAAGCCACTCCTCCAAAACCGCCATAAAAAAGCCAGACTACGGTTTGCAACTGCACATGGGGACAAAGATCGTACTTTTTGGAGAAATGTCCTCTGGTCTGATGAAACAAAAATAGAATTGTTTGGCCATAATGACCATCGTTATGTTTGGAGGAAAAAGGGGTTGGCTTGCAAGCCGAAGAACACCATCCCAACCGTGAAGCACGGGGGTGGCAGCATCATGCTGTGGGGGTGCTTTGCTGCAGGAGGGTCTGGTGCACTTCACAAAATAGATGGCATCATGAGGAAGGAAAATTATGTGGATATATTGAAGCAACATCTCAAGACATCAGTCAGGAAGTTAAAGCTTGGTCGCAAATGTGTCTTCCAAATGGACAATGACCCCAAGCATACTTCCAAAGTTGTGGCAAAATGGCTTAAGGACAACAAAGTCAAGGTATTGGAGTGGCCATCACAAAGCCCTGACCTCAATCCTATAGAACATTTGTGGGCAGAACTGAAAAAGCGTGTGCGAGCAAGGAGGACTACAAACCTGACTCAGTTACACCAGCTCTGTCAGGAGGAATGGGCCTAAATTCACCCAACTTATTGTGGGAAGCTTGTGGAAGGCTACCCGAAACATTTGACCCAAGTTAAACAATTTCAAGGCAATGCTACCAAATACTAATTGAGTGTATGTAAACTTCTGACCCACTGGGAATGTGATGAAAGAAATAAAAGCTGAAATAAATAATTCTCTCTACTATTATTCTGACATTTCACATTCTTAAAATATTGTGGTGATCCTAACAGACCTAAGACATGGAATTGTTACTAGGATTAAATGTCAGAAATTGTGAAAAAATGAGTTTAAATGTATTTGGCTAAGGTGTACGTAAACTTCCGATTTTTGTTTTAATGTGTTAGTCACTCAAATATCACATTAATACACATTAGACATGGCAAAATGTATAGAAGTGCAAGAAAATGAGCTTTAAAACTGCAAAAAGTTATCTGCACCCCATGACAAAAAGTTATCTGCACCCCCCATGACAACATTTGTAGAATTGCAGGAAATAAGCTTTCAACCAGAGCATTTTCCCTAACAAGAGGGGTGTAAGAGTTTGTGTTATGAACAGTGCTTGTGCCCATAGAAATAGATGTGGGCACGGGGGGTGGGGGGTGCAGGATGTTCCCTAATGCTGGAAGGAGTGAAAACGTTTGACCCCTGCTGTAGGGTAGAGCCATGGTGTAGCCGGAGGACAGCTAGCTTCCGTCCTCCTCTGGGTACATTGACTGGCTCATGGTTCCCACCCCCTTCCATAGAGGATGTCCTCCAGCCTATCAGAGCTCTTGCAGCATGAACTGACATGTTGTCCACCCCAATCAAAGGATCAGAGAATGAATCTAGTACTGAAAGCATAAGCTACAGCTAGCTAGCACTGCAGTGCCTAAAAATGTGGTGAGTGGTTGACTCAAAGAGAGAGAAAGACAATAGTTGAGAAGGAAGTGTGTGTGGGGGTATGTGACCTCACACTCATTTTTCACATTTACATATTAGTAATTTAGCAGACGCTCTTATCCAGAGCGACTTACAGTTAGTGAGGGTTGTGGGAATCGAACCCACAACCCTGGCGTTGCAAGCGCCATGCTCTACCAACTGAGCTACATGACACTCTGAGCCCATCAGGCTTCTATCAACCCTGTCACACAGTCAGCAAGGACACAGTGACACACACACACACAGTGACACACAGTGACACACACACACGCACACACACATACACACACATACACAGTGACACACAAACACACAGAGTGACACACACACAGTGACACACACACATACTGACACACACACACACACACACACAGTTACACACACACACACACACATACAGACTGACACACACTCCAAAGGGGATTTCAGGGGTCACTGTAGGAAATAGATGAACAATGACATTTGAGGTTGGGGTTGTTTCCTGTTTCCTGTGTGTATGTGTTTTTTAACCATGTAGCTCCTCTCCCAGGTGTGTGACTCTACCTGCGACCCAGAGTTCCTGTCTCTCCTGCTAGATGCTGGTCTCCTGGTGGGGTGTGTGTCCTCCCCCCTCTACCCCCGTCTCAGCGCCCACCTGCTCTCCAGACACCAGGAGGGGGGTTGGGACGTGGAGAAGGCTGCGTCAGAGCTGCTCCAGGCTGGGTACCAAGCTCAGGCCGGCTCCCTGCTTCTGGCCTACCGTGGAACTCACCCGGGCCTCAGCACATTTAATACAGCTCTCACTGTCATCAAGAAGTGGCTCTGAAGAAGACACACTCACACACACACTCACACACACACACACACACACACACACACACACTCTTATTGAAGCTAGATCATTAAGCACGCCCCTGTTATTTTGTTACTAATGTTATCTGTTCATTAATTTCCTAGAAACTAATTGGCCCTGAAGGCCCCACACTGAGTGGCTCGTTGTGCGGAACGTACGTGTACCAACACTCACTCCAGCGCTGTAATTGGGCTAATAGGGTGTTTGTTGTTGTTGTTGTTTTTGCATGTCGATAGTGGAAGCCCTGTTCTGCTGCTTTACGATTGGCTGTCCAGTGTTCTGATACACAATACATGTTATTTAACCTGGAATAAACACAAATAAATCATTAAATCCATATTCATCAAATAAATACTAATTGTAGTCCTACTATTTATTGAGTTGGAAGGTATTTGTGGTGATTTGAAATAGATAATCACTGTCTAATTAGCTGGTTTTCCTGGTTGTGTTCAGTGCTTATCTTTTCCATTCTATTTTTGAGGTCTGGAAAACATCCGAAACTTTTCCTCTGGAAACAGCTTGAGCTGTCTGCACGCCCCTGTTAAAATGGCAGGTTTTTGTGATGTAAAAGATTGAGACAAACGATAAATCATGTCAGAACTGTTTCCACTGTTAATGTGACCTATAATGTGAACAATTCAATTTTTATATCCACTGTATCTCTTCTTCAGAGACCGTAGGGGGAGGGAGAGAGTAGGGAGGGAGGAGAGGAGGGAGGGAGGAGAGGGAGGGAGAGAGGGAGAGTGAGAGTTGGGAGGGAGAGTGGAGGAGAGAGAGTAGAGAGGGAGGGAGGGAGAGTAGAGAGGGAGGGAGAGTAGAGAGGGAGGGAGGGAGAGAGAGTAGAGAGGGAGGGAGGGAGAGTTGGGAGGGAGGGAGAGAGAGAGTTGGGAGGAAGAGTAGAGAGGGAGGAGAGTAGAGAGGGAGGGAGAGAGAGTAGAGAGGGAGGGAGGGAGAGAGAGAGTAGAGAGAGGAGGAGAGTTGGGAGGGAGGGAGAGAGAGTTGGAGGGAGGGAGAGAGAGGGAGAGTTGGGAGGGAGAGAGAGTAGAGAGGGAGGGAGGGAGAGAGAGTTGGAGGGAGGAGAGAGAGGGAGAGTTGGGAGGGAGAGAGAGTAGAGAGGGAGGGAGGGAGGGAGAGAGATGGGAGGAGAGAGGAGGAGATGGGAGGAAGAGGGAGAGTTGGGAGGGAGAGAGAGAGTAGAGAGGAGGGAGGGAGAGAGTAGAGAGAGTGGGAGGGAGGAGGGAGGGAGAGAGAGTAGGGAGGGGAGATAGAGGGAGAGATGGAGGAAGAGAGAGAGTTGGGAGGGAGAGAGAGTTAGAGAGGGAGGGAGAGAGAGAGAGTAGAGAGGGAGGGTAGGGAGAGAAGAGAGGGAGAGATGGGAGGAAGAGAGAGGGAGAGTTGGGAGGGAGGAGTAGAGAGGGGAGGGAGAGTTGGAGGAGAGAGAGTAGAGAGGAGAGAGAGAGTAGAGGGAGGAGAGAGAGAGAGTTGGAGAGAGAGGAGGGAGTGAGAGAGGGAGAGTTGGGAGGGAGGAGAGGGAGTTGGAGGAGTAGAGAGGAGAGTGATAGTGGGGAGAGCGAGTTATAGAGTTAGTGGGGAGAGAGTTAGTTATTACCAAGGATTCTTACTGCCAAGGTCAATCCAGCAACCAGCAAAAGAACCACAACAGAAACACAAAAATATCATCCAACCTGGAACCGAGTAAGTAATGTTCAGTCTGAAATATCATCCAACCTGGAACCGAGTCAGTAATGTTCAGTCTGAAATATCATCCAACCTGGAACCGAGTCAGTAATGTTCAGTCTGAAATATCATCCAACCTGGAACCGAGTCAGTAATGTTCAGTCTGAAGCTACTTCGAAAGTCTAGAATGAAAAGAACATTACAATCATCTCTAGATATTTTACTTGATAAAGACTGAATGCTAAGTTAAAAGCTACCAAGCTTGCTAGGAAAGAACAGAACCGGCTGCAACATGAATCAGCACTGAGGTGTGAAGTGAGAGGCCCCTGAGCCCAACAAATGCAGCAGAGTTCCTCCCCCACACAAATGCCTCTTTAGCCCCCTGCTCCATGCTTCCCTCTGTGCCGAGGTCACCAGAGGACAGTACATTTTACTCATTAGCAGACGCTCTTATCCAGAGCGACTTACAGTTAGTGAGTGCATACATTTTCATACTGGTCCCCCGTGGTAATCGAACCCACAACCCTGGCGTTGCAAGCGCCATGCTCTACCAACTGAGCTACATCCCTGGATATAGAAAATGACAAGAGAAGCTCCTCCTGGACAATCCTGAGACACTTTTTTGCTGACTGCTACAAATAATGGAACGTAATCTTCCACGCAGACCGTCCCCTGGGCACACAGCTATAAGATCACACTACCTGTCTTTTAAGAGAGAGGGTATTTGGCGGAGTGTGGGAAATGAGAATACTGGAAAATGAATACCATGAGTCAAAGCGAGAGCACGGCAGGAGAAGCTTTCTCTTGGTGACGACTCCCCCACCCCGAGCAAGTCTGATCACACCTCTTCAAACTGTCCTGCAGACGAGGATCGTCACCCCCCCCCCCCCCCCCCCCCCCAGCACTGAACACACCCAGGTCCCTCAACTGCACTGCTCCTCCATCATTGAGAGAGATTCAGTCACAGAGCTGGAGAGAGACATGGTGGAGCTCAGAGAGCTGGTCCACACACTCCAGACAGAACAGACACTGAAACAGACCAGCACAACACCACCCCCCCCCCCCCCCCCCCTACAGTACCCAGAGGGCTGAAACAGACCAGCACAACACCACCCCCCCCTACAGTACCCAGAGGGCTGAAACAGACCAGCACCCCCCCCCCCCCCGTACAGTACCCAGAGGGCTGAAACAGACCAGCACAACACCACCCCCCCTATAGTACCCAGAGGGCTGAAACAGACCAGCACCCCCCCTACAGTACCCAGAGGGCTGAAACAGACCAGCACCCCCCCTACAGTACCCAGAGAGCTGAAACAGACCAGCACAACACCACCCCCCTACAGTACCCAGAGGGCTGAAACAGACCAGCACAACACCACCCCCCTACAGTACCCAGAGGGCTGAAACAGACCAGCACAACACCACCCCCCCTACAGTACCCAGAGGGCTGAAACAGACCAGCACAACACCACCCCCCCCCTACAGTACCCAGAGGGCTGAAACAGACCAGCACCCCCCCCCCCCCCCGTACAGTACCCAGAGGGCTGAAACAGACCAGCACAACACCACCCCCCTACAGTACCCAGAGGGCTGAAACAGACCAGCACAACACCACCCCCCCTACAGTACCCAGAGGGCTGAAACAGACCAGCACAACACCACCCCCCCTACAGTACCCAGAGGGCTGAAACAGACCAGCACAACACCACCCCCCCTACAGTACCCAGAGGGCTGAAACAGACCAGCACCACACCACCCCCCCCTACAGTACCCAGAGGGCTGAAACAGACCAGCACCACACCACCCCCCCTACAGTACCCAGAGGGCTGAAACAGACCAGCACAACACCACCCCCCCTACAGTACCCAGAGAGCTGAAACAGACCAGCACCACACCACCCCCCCTACAGTACCCAGAGGGCTGAAACAGACCAGCACAACCCCCCCCCCCCCCCCCCCCCCCTACAGTACCCAGAGGGCTGAAACAGACCAGCACAACACCACCCCCCCCTACAGTACCCAGAGGGCTGAAACAGACCAGCACAACACCACCCCCCCTACAGTACCCAGAGGGCTGAAACAGACCAGCACCCCCCCCTACAGTACCCAGAGGGCTGAAACAGACCAGCACAACAACCACCCCCCCTACAGTACCCAGAGGGCTGAAACAGACCAGCACAACACCACCCCCCCTATAGTACCCAGAGGGCTGAAACAGACCAGCACAACACCACCCACCCCCCTACAGTACCCAGAGGCTGAAACAGACCAGCACAACACCACCCCCCCTATAGTACCCAGAGGGCTGAAACAGACCAGCACAACACCACCCCCCCTATAGTACCCAGAGGGCTGAAACAGACCAGCACAACACCACCCCCCCTACAGTACCCAGAGGGCTGAAACAGACCAGCACAACACCACCCCCCCCTATAGTACCCAGAGGGCTGAAACAGACCCAGCACCCCCCCTACAGTACCCAGAGGGCTGAAACAGACCAGCACAACACCACCCCCCCTACAGTACCCAGAGGGCTGAAACAGACCAGCACAACACCACCCCCCCCCCTACAGTACCCAGAGGGCTGAAACAGACCAGCACAACACCACCCCCCTACAGTACCCAGAGGGCTGAAACAGACCCAGCACCCCCCCCCCCTACAGTACCAGAGGGCTGAAACAGACCAGCACCCCCCCTACAGTACCCAGAGGGCTGAAACAGACCAGCACAACACACCCCCCCTACAGTACCCAGAGGCTGAAACAGACCAGCACAACACCACCCCCCTATACAGCACCCAGAGGGCTGAAACAGACCAGCACAACACCACCCCCTACAGCACCCAGAGGGCTGAAACAGACCAGCACAACACCACCCCCCCCTACAGTACCCAGAGGGCTGAAACAGACCAGCACAACACCACCCCCCCCTACAGTACCCAGAGGGCTGAAACAGACCAGCACCCCCCCTATAGTACCCAGAGGGCTGAAACAGACCAGCACAACCCCCCCCCCCCCCCCACAGTACCCAGAGGGCTGAAACAGACCAGCACAACACCCCCCCCCCCTACAGTACCCAGAGGGCTGAAACAGACCAGCACAACACCACCCCCCCCTACAGTACCCAGAGGGCTGAAACAGACCAGCACCCCCCCTATAGTACCCAGAGGGCTGAAACAGACCAGCACAACCCCCCCCCCCCCCCCACAGTACCCAGAGGGCTGAAACAGACCAGCACAACACCCCCCCCCCTACAGACCCAGAGGGCTGAAACAGACCAGCACAACACCACCCCCCCCCTACAGTACCCAGAGGGCTGAAACAGACCAGCACCCCCCCTATAGTACCCAGAGGGCTGAAACAGACCAGCACAACCCCCCCCCCCCCCCCCCCCACAGTACCCAGAGGGCTGAAACAGACCAGCACAACACCCCCCCCCCTACAGCACCCAGAGGGCTGAAACAGACCAGCACAACACCACCCCCCCCCCTACAGTACCCAGAGTGCTGAAACAGACCAGCACAACACCACCCTCCCTACAGTACCCAGAGGGCTGAAACAGACCAGCACCCCCCCTACAGTACCCAGAGGGCTGAAACAGACCAGCACAACACCACCCCCCCTACAGTACCCAGAGGGCTGAAACAGACCAGCACAACACCACCCCCCTACAGTACCCAGAGGGCTGAAACAGACCAGCACAACACCACCCCCCTACAGTACCCAGAGGGCTGAAACAGACCAGCACAACACCACCCCCCCCCCCCCCTACAGTACCCAGAGGGCTGAAACAGACCAGCACAACACCCCCCCCCCTACAGTACCCAGAGGGCTGAAACAGACCAGCACAACACCCCCCCCCCCCCCTACAGTACCCAGAGGCTGAAACAGACCAGCACAACACCCCCCCCACCCCCCCCCCTACAGTACCCAGAGGGCTGAAACAGACCAGCACAACACCCCCCCCCCCCCTACAGTACCCAGAGGGCTGAAACAGACCAGCACAACACCCCCCCCCCCCCCCTACAGTACCCAGAGGGCTGAAACAGACCAGCACAAACACCACCCCCCTACAGTACCCAGAGGGCTGAAACAGACCAGCACAACACCACCCCCCCCCCCCCTACAGTACCCAGAGGGCTGAAACAGACCAGCACCCCCCCTACAATACCCAGAGGGCTGAAACAGACCAGCACAACCCCCCCCCCCCCTACAGTACCCAGAGGGCTGAAACAGACCAGCCCCCCCCCCCCCCCCCCCCCCCCCCTACAGTACCCAGAGGGCTGAAACAGACCAGCACAACACCACCCCCCCCTACAGTACCCAGAGGGCTGAAGTGGAGATAGACGGCTGTCTGAGAGAGCTGGCTGCACTCCGGTCTGAGGTAAGAGAACTTGAGGAGAGAGAGGAACACATGGCACAGCTAACAGGGGAACACACAGTCCAGCTAACAGGGAACACACAGTCCAGCTAACAGAGGAACACACAGTCCAGCTAACAGGGGAACACACAGTCCAGCTAACAGAGGGAACACAGTCCAGCTAACAGAGGGAACACACAGTCCAGCTAACAGAGGGAACACACAGTCCAGCTAACAGAGGGAACACACAGTCCAGCTAACAGAGGAACACACAGTCCAGCTAACAGAGGAACACACAGTCCAGCTAACAGAGGAACACACAGTCCAGCTAACAGAGGAAC
This sequence comes from Coregonus lavaretus, assembly GCF_964263955.1. Taxonomy (NCBI): domain Eukaryota; kingdom Metazoa; phylum Chordata; class Actinopteri; order Salmoniformes; family Salmonidae; genus Coregonus; species Coregonus lavaretus. The sequence continues at coordinate 56,846 of NW_028156844.1, forward strand.
ACACAGTCCAGCTAACAGAGGGAACACACAGTCCAGCTAACAGAGGAACACAGTCCAGCTAACAGAGGAACACACAGTCCAGCTAACAGAGGGAACACACAGTCCAGCTAACAGAGGGAACACACAGTCCAGCTAACAGAGGAACACACAGTCCAGCTAACAGAGGGACACACAGTCCAGCTAACAGAGGGAACACACAGTCCAGCTAACAGAGGAACACAGTCCAGCTAACAGAGGGAAACACAGTCCAGCTAACAGAGGGAACACACAGTCCAGCTAACATAGGGAACACACAGTCCAGCTAACAGAGGAACACAGTCCAGCTAACAGGGGAACACACAGTCCAGCTAACAGAGGAACACAGTCCCTAACAGAGGGAACACACAGTCCAGCTAACAGAGGAACACACAGTCCAGCTAACAGAGGAACACACAGTCCAGCTAACAGAGGGAACACACAGTCCAGCTAACAGAGGGAACACACAGTCCAGCTAACAGAGGAACACACAGTCCAGCTAACAGAGGGAACACACAGTCCAGCTAACAGAGGAACACACAGTCCAGCTAACAGAGGAACACAGTCCAGCTAACAGAGGAACACACAGTCCAGCTAACAGGGGAACACACAGTCCAGCTAACAGAGGGAACACACAGTCCAGCTAACAGAGGGAACACACAGTCCAGCTAACAGCTCTGAATGAGGAGGTGAGAAAGCTGAGGTGCGACAATGAACCACTCATGACAGAGCCAGCCATCCCCCCAGAGAAGCCAACAGAACAGCCCACTTCAGACCTCGACCACAGCCTTAACACCACAGCAGGACAGACAAGGACAGGATCCACCAACCCAGAAGACTCCCCCTCCTGCCCCCCCCCCCGCACCCCGTCAGCCCACCGGATAGCTCTCCTGACAACACCCCCACACCCGCTGAGGACAAACAAAAGTCAGAGATTGAGCTCCTCATTGACTCAAATGGGAAATACATTGATGAGAGGAAACTTTTTCAAAACACATAGTGGCTAAACTCTGGTGTCTGAACACCTGGCGTGCCCTGGAGCTGCCGTCAGAGGACCGACTAGGGTCCCCTAGCCACATCATAATACACACAGGCACAAACGACCTGAGAGCCCAGCAGGAAAGGGTGGCCGCAGCACTCAAGGGCGTGATTGAAAAAGCTCTTCCATTTTCCCCAACACACAAGTATTTTCCGTGACTGTGCCCCCCCGGAGGACCTGCACCAAGAGCATCCACACCAAGAGGTTCCACACCAAGAGGACCTACACCAAGAGACCCTGCACCAAAAGGTTCCACACCAAGAGACCCTGCACCAAAAGGTTCCACACCAAGAGACCCTGTACCAAAAGGTTCCACACCAAGAGACCCTGCACCAAAAGGTTCCACACCAAGAGACCCTGCACCAAGAGGACCTGCACCAAGAGGATCCACACCAAGAGGACCTGCACCAAGAGGATCCACACCAAGAGGACCTGCACCAAGAGGACCTGCACCAAGAGGATCCATACCAAGAGGGCCTGCACCAAGAGGACCTGCACCAAGAGGACCTGCACCAAGAGGACCTTTTTTTTTTCCTTTTTTTTTTTCACCTTTATTTAACCAGGTAAACCAGTTGAGAACAGGTTCTCATTTACAACTGCGACCTGGCCAAGATAAAGCAAAGCAGTGCAATAAAAACAACACAGAGTTACATATGGGGTAAAAAAACATAAAGTCAAAAATACAACAGAAAATATATATACAGTGTGTGCAAATGTAGCAAGTTATGGAGGTAAGGCAATAAATAGGCTATAGTGCAGAAAAATACAATAGTATTAACACTGGAATGATAGATGTGCAAGAGATTATGTGCAAATAGAGATACTGGGGTGCAAAAGAGCAAAATAAATAACAATATAGGGATGAGGTAGTTGGGTGGGCTAATTTCAGATGGGCTGTGTACAGGTGCAGTGATCGGTAAGGTGCTCTGACAACTGATGCTTAAAGTTATTGAGGGAGATAAGAGTCTCCAGCTTCAGAGATTTTTGCAATTCGTTCCAGTCATTGGCAGCAGAGAACTGGAAGGAATGGCGGCCAAAGGAGGTGTTGGCTTTGGGAATGACCAGTGAGATATACCTGCTGGAGCGCAGACTACGGGTGGGTGCTGCTATGGTGACCAATGAGCTAAGATAAGGCGGGGATTTGCCTAGCAGTGATTTATAGATGGCCTGGAGCCAGTGGGTTTGACGACGAACATGTAGTGAGGACCAGCCAACAAGAGCGTACAGGTCACAGTGGTGGGTAGTGTATGGGGCTTTGGAGACAAAACGGATGGCACTGTGATAGACTACATCCAATTTGCTGAGTAGAGTGTTGGAGGCTATTTTGTAAATGACATCGCCGAAGTCAAGGATCGGTAGGATAGTCAGTTTTACGAGGGCATGTTTGGCAGCATGAGTGAAGGAGGCTTTGTTGCGAAATAGGAAGCCGATTCTAGATTTAACTTTGGATTGGAGATTCTTTATGTGAGTCTGGAAGTTGAGTTTACAGTCTAACCAGACACCTAGGTATTTGTAGTTGTCCACATACTCTAGGTCAGACCCGTCGAGAGTGGTGATTCTAGTCGGGTGGGCGGGTGCCAGCAGCGTTCGATTGAAAAGCATGCATTTAGTTTTACTAGTGTTTAAGAGCAGTTGGAGGCTACTGAAGGATTGTTGTATGGCATTGAAGCTTGTTTGGAGGTTTGTTAACACAGTGTCCAATGAAGGGCCAGATGTATACAAAATGGTGTCGTCTGCGTAGAGGTGGATCTGAGAGTCACCAGCAGCAAGAGCGACATCATTGATATACACGGAGAAAAGTGTCGGCCCAAGAATTGAACCCTGTGGCACCCCCATAGAGACTGCCATAGGTCCAGACAACAGGCCCTCCGATTTGACACACTGAACTCTATCTGAGAAGTAGTTGGTGAACCAGGCGAGGCAGTCATTTGAGAAACCAAGGCTATTTAGTCTGCCAATAAGAATGCGGTGGTTGACAGAGTCGAAAGCCTTGGCCAGGTCGATGAAGACGGCTGCACAGTACTGTCTATTATCAATCGCGGTTATAATATCGTTTATGACCTTGAGCGTGGCTGAAGTGCACCCGTGACCAGCTCGGAAACCGGATTGCATAGCGGAGAAGGTACGGTGGTATTCGAAATGGTCGGTGATCTGTTTGTTAACTTGGCTTTCAAATACTTTCGAAAGGCAGGGCAGGATGGATATAGGTCTGTAGCAGTTTGGATCTAGAGTGTCACCCCCTTTGAAGAGGGGGATGACCGCGGCAGCTTTCCAATCTCTGGGGATCTCAGACGTTATGAAAGAGAGGTTGAACAGACTAGTAATAGGGGTAGCGACAATTTCGGCGGCTAGTTTTAGAAAGAAAGGGTCCAGATTGTCTAGCCCAGCTGATTTGTAGGGGTCCAGATTTTGCAGCGCTTTCAAAACATCAGCTGTCTGAATTTGTGTGAAGGAGAAGCGGGGGGGGCATGGGCAAGTTGCAGCAGAGGGTGTAGAGTTGGTGGCCGGGTTAGTGGTAGCCAGATGGAAAGCATGGCCAGCTGTAGCAAAATGCTTGTTGAAATTCTCGATTATTGTAGATTTATCGGTGGTGATAGTGTTTCCTAGCCTCAGTGCAGTGGGCAGCTGGGAGGAAGTGCTCTTATTCTCCATGGACTTTACAGTGTCCCAAAACTTTTTGGAGTTAGTGCTACAGGATGCAAATTTCTGTTTGAAAAAGTTAGCCTTTGCTTTCCTGACTGCTTGTGTATATTGGTTCCTAACTTCCCTGAAAAGTTGCATATCGCGGGGGCTATTTGATGCTAATGCTGTACGCCACAGGATGTTTTTGTGCTGGTCAAGGGCAGTCAAGTCTGAGGAGAACCAGGGGCTATATCGGTTCTTAGTTCTGTATTTTTTGAATGGGGCATGTTTATTTAAGATTGAGAGGAAATTACTTTTAAGGAACAACCAGGCATCCTCTACTGATGGAATGAGATCTATATCCATCCAGGATACCTGGGCCAGGTCAATTAGGAAGGCATGCTCGCTAAAGTGTTTTAGGGAGCGTTTGACAGTGATGAGGGGTGGTCGTTTGACCGCGGACCCGTTACGGACGCAGGCAATAAGGCAGTGATCGCTGAGATCCTGGTTGAAGACAGCTGAGGTGTATTTAGAGGGTATGTTAGTCAGGATGATATCTATGAGGGTACCCATGTTTACGGATTTAGGGTTGTACCTGGTAGGTTCGTTGATAATTTGCGTGAGGTTGAGGGCATCTAGCTTGGATTGTAGGATGGCTGGGGTATTAAGCATATCCCAATTTAGGTCACCAAGCAGTACAAACTCTGAGGATAAATGGGGGGCAATCAATTCACATATGGTGTCCAGGGCACAGCTGGGGGCTGAGGGGGGTCTGTAGCAAGCGGCAACAGTGAGAGACTTATTTCTGGAAAGGTGGATTTTTAGAAGTAGAAGCTCAAACTGTTTGGGCACAGACCTGGATAGTATGATAGAGCTCTGCAGGCTATCTCTACAGTAGATTGCAACTCCACCCCCTTTGGCAGTTCTATCTAGACGGAAAATGTTATAGTTGGGGATGGAAATTTCAGAATTTTTGGTGGCCTTCCTGAGCCAGGATTCAGACACTGCTAGAACATCAGGGTTGGCAGAGTGTGCTAACGCAGTGAATAACTCAAACTTAGGAAGTAGACTTCTGATATTTATGTGCAAGAAACCAAGACTTTTGCGATTACAGAAGTCATCAAATGATAGCGCCTGGGGAGTAGGAGTGATACTGAGGGCTGCAGGGCCTGGGTTAGCCTCTACATCACCAGAGGAACAGAGGAGGACTAGAATAAGGATACGGCTAAAGGCTTTAAGAACTGGTCTTCTAGTGCGTTGGGTACATAGAATAAAGGGGGCAGATTTCCGGGTGTTATAGAAAAGATTCAGGGCATTATGTACAGACAAGGATATGGAAGGATATGAGTAAAGTGGAGGTAAACCTAAGCGTTGGGTAACAATGAAAGAGATAGCATCGCTGGAGGCATCAATTGAGTCGGTCTCCGCATGTATAGGGGGAGGGGCAAAGGAGCTATCTAAGGCAGGTTTAGCTAGGCTGGGGGGTCTACAGTGATATAGTAAAATTAGAAATAACCGAAACAACAATAAACTAACCATGTTTGGGCTGAGGCTAAACATAAACAGGATGTAGTACCGTAAAAAGGAACAGTCCAGCAGACATCAGCTGTATAGCTGAGTTATCATAAAGTCCGGTGGTGAAGCACTAGTAAGAGGCCACGGCTAGCGGGCCAGGGCTAGCAGATGGATGGAATCTTCGTGGTTAACGTCGTAACCACATCAGACGATTTCGTCGGCAGACCAGTCGTGTAGGATCGGCGGGGCTCCGTGTCAACACTAGGTGGTCCCGTCCGGTTGACAGAGAGGTAGATAGCCGGGAGATGGGCCTAGCTCAGGATGATTAGCCAGACCACAGCGTCCGTTTTGTTGTAGCTAGCTGATAGCGATGAATCCGGAGTTAAAGGTCCAGTGATTCAGTGATTCCGGCGGAAAAACTGATATGTTCTGGGTCGATAACGCGCTGTGCAGACTGGCCGAATATCCGGTGATTAATGTCCAAAACCGCTAACGGTGGCTAATAGCAAGTAGGTAGTTTGCTGGCTAGCTAGTTTCAACTGGAGATTCTAGATAAAAGGTAAGTAAATAATAGAATCCGTTCCACATTGAGTGAGGTGGGTTGCAGGAAAGTATATTTTGTAGAAGGATGAAAAGTCTGATATGGAAATATGTACGAAAAATACAGAAAAATAGGGTATTTACAGGCTATTTACAGACAGACAATAAAAACACAACTGCACTACTACGCCATCTTGGAAAACCTGCACCAAGAGGTCCTGAACCAAGAGGTCCTGAACGAAGAGGGCCTGAACCAAGAGGGCCTGAACCAAGAGGACATACACCAAGAGGACCTACACCAAGAGGACATGCACCAAGAGGACCTGCACCAAGAGGACCTGCACCAAGAGGATCCGCACCAAGAGGACCTGCACCAAGAGGACCTGCACCCAGACCACAGCACCAGCAGCCACATCCCCACCCCAACCAGTCGACCCCTCCCCAAACAAACCCTAGCCACACCATACAGTGGGGGAAAAAAGTATTTAGTCAGCCACCAATTGTGCAAGTTCTCCCACTTTAAAAGATGAGAGAGGCCTGTAATTTTCATCATAGGTACACGTCAACTATGACAGACAAATTGAGAAAAGAAAATCCAGAAAATCACATTGTAGGATTTTTAATGAATTTATTTGCAAATTATGGTGGAAAATAAGTATTTGGTCACCTACAAACAAGCAAGCAAGATTTCTGGCTCTCACAGACCTGTAACTTCTTCTTTAAGAGGCTCCTCTGTCCTCCACTCGTTACCTGTATTAATGGCACCTGTTAGAACTTGTTATCAGTATAAAAGACACCTATCCACAACCTCAAACAGTCACACTCCAAACTCCAGTATGGCCAAGACCAAAGAACTGTCAAAGGACACCAGAAACAAAATTGTAGACCTGCACCAGGCTGGGAAGACTGAATCTGCAATAGGTAAGCAGCTTGGTTTGAATAAATCAACTGTGGGAGCAATTATTAGGAAATGGAAGACATACAAGACCACTGATAATCTCCCTCGATCTGGGGCTCCACGCAAGATCTCACCCCGTGGGGTCAAAATGATCACAAGAACGGTGAGCAAAAATCCCAGAACGACACGGGGGGATCTAGTGAATGACCTGCAGAGAGCTGGGACCAAAGTAACAAAGCCTACCATCAGTAACATACTACGCCGCCAGGGACTCAAATCCTGCAGTGCAGACATGTCCCCCTGCTTAAGCCAGTACATGTCCAGGCCCGTCTGAAGTTTGCTAGAGTGCATTTGGATGATCCAGAAGAGGATTGGGAGAATGTCATATGGTCAGATGAAACCAAAATATAACTTTTTGATAAAAACTCAACTCGTCGTGTTTGGAGGACAAAGAATGCTGAGTTGCATCCAAAGAACACCATACCTACTGTGAAGCATGGGGGTGGAAACATCATGCTTTGGGGCTGTTTTTCTGCAAAGGGACCAGGATGACTGATCCGTGTAAAGGAAAGAATGAATGGGGCCATGTATCGTGAGATTTTGAGTGAAAACCTCCTTCCATCAGCAAGGGCATTGAAGATGAAACGTGGCTGGGTCTTTCAGCATGACAATGATCCCAAACACACCGCCCGGGCAACGAAGGAGTGGCTTCGTAAGAAGCATTTCAAGGTCCTGGAGTGGCTTAGCCAGTCTCCAGATCTCAACCCCATAGAAAATCTTTGGAGGGAGTTGAAAGTCAGTGTTGCCCAGCGACAGACCCAAAACATCACTGCTCTAGAGGATATCTGCATGGAGGAATGGGCCAAAATACCAGCAACAGTGTGTGAAAACCTTGTGAAGACTTACAGAAAACGTTTGACCTGTGTCATTGCCAACAAAGGGTATATAACAAAGTATTGAGAAACTTTTGTTATTGACCAAATACTTATTTTCCACCATAATTTGCAAATAAATTCATTAAAAATCCTACAATGTGATTTTCTGGATTATTTTTTCTCATTTTGTCTGTCATAGTTGACGTGTACCTATGATGAAAATTACAGGCCTCTCTCATCTTTTTAAGTGGGAGAACTTGCACAATTGGTGGCTGACTAAATACTTTTTTCCCCCACTGTATATAGGCCCCCCCAGATCAGTCTTATGCCCCTTCTTCCCCACCCCATGCCCCCACCCCTGCAGCAAGGACCTCCCCCCACTAGAATCCCCATATTTTAATGAAGACAGCTTCTCCATCCTAGAGGGGGAGATCAATCATTTCCAGGCCCAGGGACATGTACTAGTCTGTGGTGACCTAAATGCCAGAACTGGACAAGAACCTGACACCCTCAGCACACAGGGGGACAAATACCTACCTGAGGTGACAGCATTCCCTCCCCTATATGCCCCCCTAGGCACAACTACGACAACATAACCAACAAAAATGGGTCCCAACTCCTGCAGCTCTGTCGCACGCTGGGTATGTACATAGTCAATGGTAGGCTTCGAGGGGACTCTTACGGTAGGTACACCTACAGCTCATCTCTTGGCAGTAGTACTGTAGACTACTTTATCACTGACCTCAACCCAGAGTCTCTCAGAGCGTTCACAGTCAGCCCACTGACACCCCTATCAGACCACAGCAAAATCACAGTCTACTTGAACAGAGCAATACTCAATCATGAGGCATCAAAGCAAAGGAACTGAATAATATTAAGAAATGCTATAGATGGAAGGAAAGTAGTGTTGAAACCTACCAAAAAACAATTAGGAAACAACAAATTCAATCCATTCTAGACAACTTCCTGGACAAAACGTTCCACTGTAATAGTGAAGGTGTAAACTTGGCAGTAGAAAACCTAAACAGTATATTTGACCTCTCAGCTTCCCTATCAAATCTAAAAATCTCTAACAGAAAACCAAAGAAAAGTAATAACAGTGATAAATGGTTTGATGAAGAATGCAAAAACCTAAGAAAGAAATTGAGAAACCTATCCAACCAAAAACATAGAGACACAGAAAACCTGAGCCTACGCCTTCACTATGGGGAATCACTAAAACAATACAGAAATACACTACGGAAAAATAAGGAACAGCATGTCAGAAACCAGCTCAATGTAATTGAAGAATCCATAGACTCTAACCACTTCTGGGAAAATAGGAAAACACTAAACAAACAACAACACGAAGAGTTATCTATCCAAAACGGAGATGTATGGGTAAACCACTTCTCCAATCTTTTTGGCCCTATAACAAAGAACAAACAGCAAAGACATATACATGATCAAATACAAATATTAGAATCAACTATTAAAGACAACCAGAACCCACTGGATTCTCCAATTACACTGAATGAACTACAGGACAAAATACAAACCCTCCAACCCAAAAAGGCCTGTGGTGTTGATGGTATCCTCAATGAAATGATAACAGACCACAAATTTCAATTAGCTATACTTAAACTCTTTAACATCATCCTTAGCTCTGGCATCTTCCCCAATATTTGGAACCAAGGACTGATCACCCCAATCCACAAAAGTGGAGACAAATTTGACCCCAATAACTACCGTGGGATATGCGTCAACAGCAACCTTGGGAAAATCCTCTGCATTATCATTAACAGCAGACTAGTTCATTTCCTCAGTGAAAACAATGTACTGAGCAAATGTCAAATTGGCTTTTTACCAAATTACCGTACGACAGACCACGTATTCACCCTGCACACCCTAATTGACAAACAAACAAACCAAAACAAAGGCAAAGTCTTCTCATGCTTTGTTGATTTCAAAAAAGCTTTTGACTCAATTTGGCATGAGGGTCTGCTATACAAATTGATGGAAAGTGGGGTTGGGGGAAAAACATACGACATTATAAAATCCATGTACACAAACAACAAGTGTGCGGTTAAAATTGGCAAAAAACACACACATTTCTTTCCACAGGGCCGTGGGGTGAGACAGGGATGCAGTTTAAGCCCCACCCTCTTCAACATATATATCAATGAATTGGCGAGGGCACTAGAACAGTCTGCAGCACCCGGCCTCACCCTACTAGAATCTGAAGTCAAATGTCTTCTGTTTGCTGATGATCTGGTGCTTCTGTCACCAACCAAGGAGGGCCTACAGCAGCACCTAGATCTTCTGCACAGATTCTGTCAGACCTGGGCCCTGACAGTAAATCTCAGTAAGACAAAAATAATGGTGTTCCAAAACAGGTCCAGTTGCCAGGGCCACAAATACAAATTCCATCTAGACACCGTTGCCCTAGAGCACAAAAAAAACTATACATACCTCGGCCTAAACATCAGCGCCACAGGTAACTTCCACAAAGCTATGAACGATCTGAGAGACAAGGCAAGATGGGCCTTCTATGCCATCAAAAGGAACATAAAATTTGACATACCAATTAGGATCTGGCTAAAAAATACTTGAATCAGTTATAGAACCCATTGCCCTTTATGGTTGTGAGCTCTGGGGTCCACTCACCAACCAAGAATTCACAAAATGGGACAAACGCCAAATTGAGACAAATAATGCATGCAGAGCAGAATTAGGCCGATACCCGCTAATGATCAAAGTCCAGAAAAGAGCCGTTAAATTCTACAACCACCCAAAAGGAAGCGATTCCCAAACCTTCCATAACAAAGCCATCACCTACAGAGAGATGAACCTGGAGAAGAGTCCCCTAAGTAAGCTGGTCCTGGGCCTCTGTTCACAAACACAAACAGACCCCACAGAGCCTCAGGACACCAACACTATTAGACCCAACCAAATCATGAGAAAACAAAAAGATAATTACTTGACACATTGGAAAGAATTAACAAAAAAACTGAGCAAACTAGAATGCTATTTGGCCCTAAACAGAGAGTACACAGTGGCAGAATACCTGACCACTGTGACTGACCCAAAATTAAGGAAAGCTTTGACTATGTACAGACTCGGTGAGCATAGCCTTGCTATTGAGAAAGGCCGCCGTAGGCAGACCTGGCTCTCAAGAGAAGACAGGCTATGTGCACACTGCCCACAAAATGAGGTGGAAACTGAGCTGCACTTCCTAACCTCCTGCCAAATGTATGACCATATTAGAGACACATATTTCCCTCAGATTACAGCGATCCACAAAGAATTCGAAAACAAACCCAATTTTGATCAACTCCCTTATCTACTGGGTGAAAAACCACAGTGTGCCATCACAGCTGCAAGATTTGTGACCTGTTGCCACAAGAAAAGGGCAACCAGTGAAGAACAAACACCATTGTAAATACAACCCATATTTATGTTGATTTATTTTCCCATTTGTACTTTAACTATTTGCACATTGTTACAACACTGTATATAGACATAATATGACATTTTAAATGTCTTTATACTTTTGGAACTTCTGAGTGTAATGTTTACTGTTAATATTTATTGTTGATTTCACTTTTGTTTACTATCTACTTCACTTGCTTTGGCAATGTTAACACACGTTTCCCATGCCAATAAAGCCCTTAAATTGAAATTGAATTGAATTGAGAGAGAGAGAGAGAGCGGGTGAGAGAGTTAGAGAGCGATAAAGAGGGATATAGAGCAGTACATGAAGTGAGAGAGAACTCTGGGGAGAAAGGAGATATGTGTGGAGAACACGAAATAACTGTAGAGAAGAGCTTTTGACATGAAATGTGAGATTAGAAGACGTCAGAATCTGCTGTGATGTAGAGAAGAGATGGAGGAGAGGAGAAGAGATGGAGGAGAGGAGAAGAGATGGAGGAGAGGAGAAGAGATGGAGGAGAAGAGATGGAGGAGAAGAGATTGAGGAGAAGAGATGGAGGAGAGGAGAAGAGATGGAGGAGGAGAGATGGAGGAGAGGAGAAGAGATGGAGGAGAAGAGATGGAGGAGAGGAGAAGAGATGGAGGAGGAGAGATGGAGGAGAGGAGAAGAGATGGAGGAGAAGAGATGGAGGAGAGGAGAAGAGATGGAGGAGAGGAGAAGAGATGGAGGAGGAGATATGGAGGAGGGGAGAAGAGATGGAGAAGAGAGGGAGGAGGAGAGATGGAGGAGGGGAGAAGAGATGGAGGAGAGATGGAGGAGAGGAGAAGAGATGGAGGAGGAGAGATGGAGGAGAGGAGAACAGATGGAGGAGAGGAGAAGAGATGGAGGAGAAGAGATGGAGGAGAGGAGAAGAGATGGAGGAGAGGAGAAGAGATGGAGGAGAGGAGAACAGATGGAGGAGAGGAGAAGAGATGGAGGAGAGGAGAAGAGATGGAGGAGAGGAGAAGAGATGGAGGAGAGGAGAACAGATGGAGGAGAGGAGAAGAGATGGAGGAGAGAAGAGATGGAGGAGAAGAGAAGAGATGGAGGAGAGGAGAAGAGATGGAGGAGAGGAGGGAGGAGATGGCGCGTGTTTGTGTAACAGAGATGTTAAACAGATACTAACACATCTAATCAACAATATAACTATTAAACTGATACTAACACATCTAATCAACAATATAACTATTAAACTGATACTAACACATCTAATCAACAATATAACTATTAAACAGATACTAACACATCTAATCAACAATCGAACTATTAAACAGATTCTGACACAGAGGCATACTCACTCTTCAGGCACTTCTGATATGTACTTGTCTTCATGTTCATATCATTTGAGACATCATTTGATTCTCTGTCACTCCCAGTGGTACTGGACCAATCCAAAACAGTTATTCTGTTTGAGGAGTGGGTGAATAAGTGAGTGAGTGTGTGCATGCACGATCGATTGACAGCCTGGGCAGATGAAAGCTGAAGGATGATCAATGGAAAAAGGATGCACCTGAGCTCAATTTCGAGTCTTATAGCAAAGGTTCTGAATACTTATGTAAATGTGATATTTCAGTTTTTTATTTTTAATAAATGTGAAAGAAATTCTAAAAACCTGTTTTTGCTTTGTCATTATGGGGTATTGTGTGTAGATTGATGAGGGGAAAAAACAATTTTAATCCATTTTAGAATAAGGCTGTAACGTAACAAAATGTGGAAAAAGTCAAGGGGTCTGAATACTTTATATACAAAAGTATGTGGACACCCCTTCAAATTTGGCTATTTCAGCCACACCCGTTGCTGACAGGTGTATACAATCGAGCGCACAGCCATGCATTCTCCATAGACAAATCTTGGTAGTAGAATGGCCTTACTGAAAAGCTCAGTGACTTTCAACATGGCACCGTCATAGGATGCCACCTTTCCAACAAGTCAGTTCGTTAAAATTCCTGCCCTGCCCCAACTGTAAGTGCTGTTATTGTGAAGTGGAAACGTCTAGGAGCAACAACGGCTCAGCCACGAAGTGGTAGGCCACACAAGCTCACAGAACAGGACCGGCGAGTGCTGAAGCGCGTAAAAATCGTCTGTCCTCGTTTGCAACACTCACTACCGAGTTCCAAACTGCTTCTGGAAGCAACGTCAGCACAATAACTGTTCGTCAGGAGCTTCATGAAATGGGTTTCCATGGCCAGGTTGCCATACATAAGCCTAAGATCACCATGTGCAGTGCCAAGCGTCGGCTGGAGTGGTGTAAAGCTCGCCGCCATTGGACTCTGGAGCAGTGGAAACAAGTTCTCTGGAGTGATGAATCACACTTCACCATCTGGCAGTACGATAGACGAATCAGGGTTTGGCGGATGCCAGAAGAATGCATAGTACAAACTGTAAAGTTTGGTGGAGGAGGAATAATGGTCTGGGGCTGTTTTTCATGGTTCGGGCTAGGCCCCTTAGTTCCAGTGAAGGCAAATCTTAACGCTACATACAATGACATTCTAGACAATTCTGTGCTTCCAACTTTGTGGCAACAGTTTGAGGAAGGCCCTTTCCTGTTTCATGACAATGACCCCGTGCACAAAGCGAGGTCCATACAGAAATGGTTTGTCGAGATCGGTGTGGAAGAACATGAATGGCCTGTGGAAGAACTTGAATGGCCTGCACAGAGCACTGACCTCAACCCCATCGAACACCTTTTGGTTGAACACACCATTCTACACCATGCTTCTGCATGTTGAACACAATTTTCTCTCTCTCTCTCTCTCTCTCTCTCTCTCTCCCTCTCTCTCTCTTCTTCTCTCCCTCTCTCTCGCTTCCTCTCTCTCTTTCTCTCTCTCTTCCTCTCTCTTTCTCTCTCTCTCTTCCTCTCTCTCTCTTTCTCTCTCTCTCCCCCTCTCTCTCTCTCTCCCTCCTCCCCTCTCTTCCTCTCTCTCTCCCTCTCTCTCTTCCTCTCACTCTCTCTCCCTCTCTCTCTCTCTCTCTCTCTCTCTCTCATCCTCTCTTCCTTTGTATCTCTCTCCCGTTCTCTCTCTCTCTCTCTCTTTCTTCCTAAAGCATATCTCTTAAATTTTTTTCTGCTCTCCTCTCTGCTTCTTTCTCTGTTTCTCTCATCTCTCTCTTTTTCCCCCAGTTTCACCTCTCTTCTATTTATCTCTCTCTCTCCCTTCCAGAAGCATCCAGCTTTATTGGTATGATAATTCTATCCAACATTACTACTACTACTACATCGCCACACAGTATCACCATGGCAACCACTCTCAATCTCTCTCTCTCGCCCGATGTTCACGACGAGGGCAGGAGTCCTAGAGAGAGACAGTACGATACGATACGTGGGCGGACACACTCAGTGGCTTGTTGGAATAGAGGGAGAGACATTCTCAACAGTCTCTCAGCATTCTAAATTCCACTTGCTGTTCTGCCAGACCTCTTCTCCCTCATCAAACGTTGAACAACGCTGATCAAACCATATTGTTTTGCGTCTTCTTCGGTTGCTATGGTTTCTGATGACCCCCTCCCCTCCAAACAACCTGTTGTTGTTTTTTTATGTGGTCATTTTCTATTTTATCAGACAGTAATTATGTTGCATTGTTTATGATCTTCAAGGCATAACTAGTAGATCCCCAAACATGTCTGTAGAACAGCGATCGATAAAGGCTTGGACTCCTTTATTTGATATTTTATTCTACTTTACGCTTTTGGTGGACGGTTGATTCAGAAGCACCAGGTAGTCAAAGTGTTCCCATTCTGAACCATTTCATTTGTCTGAAGGGACGAACTCTGTTGGACCAGGAGAGCAGTGGCTAAAAGCCAATGTGTGCTTGCTCTGGCTATGTGATCTGGACGTTCAGGCTCCGTATGGAGATGGAGGGTTTGACACAATGGTGGAGCCTCTGGAGGCTTGCGGAGGCCAAACCGAGCACAATACCGCGTCGCCGTGCGCCTCCCAAATGTTGTACCAATGCGGAGGGCTCCATATAGCTCAGCATTGACATGATTGGTTGACGGTAGGTGGGGGTGGGAGGTTCTGTAGAAACATAAAATTCACTTCTTTGACAACTTCCTTGACAACAGCTCTGCTCCCCGAAGCGCAAGAAGTATGAATAACCTGACTTCTGTGGAGGCTGCTAACCTAACCTTAACCTTAACCTTTAACCTTGATGCCTCATTGCAGTTAATGCTGTACGGCCACTGTGCCACTGTAGATGTTGGATTGACCGTGCAGTGTCTTTAAATCAAGTGTGTCTACTGGGCTAGCCAATCAGATGGCTCAAATCACCGTGCCTGGTACAGCTTCCATGACACCACAGCAAAGTTTGATACCAGCCTACGTGAGATTTCATAACTTTTAAAACCATGACCAGAGAGAGACTGTCGAAAAATACAGCAAAGAGCTGCTGTTTTTATGAGCGAGTTCAAGTTTTTATTCAACACTGTCAACACTGTTTTTATTCAACACTATTACAAAACGTAAAACGCGCTTCTCCGTACTTCCTCTCCCTCTGCTGCTGCGATGAATGAGTAGCCAAGTGTATCGATAGGCCTGCGTTTTTATTGTTATTAAATTATTTAAATTACTATCAATTATAATGTTTATTTTAATTATTATTTTCGAGGAATATTTCATTTTCTCTGGTCATAGGAACAACGTGGCAGAAATAATGCGGTGAGACTCGAGTTTTGCCATCAGTGGGAGGATTGTTTCTCCTCCCTGGAGGAAAGGAGAGAGATGGGATCGTGAGAGGCGGACCCTCTGTTGCGCTCTCCCACCGTCTGCTGAGACTGACCATCAAATGCAGGTACCATTACTCCAGTAAAATAAAACTTGCCCAGATTCAGATTGACTGGTGGATACCATGTTTATGTCTCCGTGTCCAGTATGAAGGAAGTTAAAGGTAGTTTATTGCACTAGTGCTAGTTAGCAACTTCCTTCAAACTGCACGCAGAGACAATCGTGATATCCACAAGTTCATCTGACTCTGGGGAAGTAGATAAAAATCAACTCTTGATTGATCTTACAACTAACTCTCATAAATCCTCAACTAGTGGTGTCTTTGCTATGGACCTCGATGATCACTGTCCCATAGTCTGTGTCAGAAACACGAAGTTGCCAAAAACTAAACCACGCCTCTCTCTCTCTCTCTCTCTCTCACTAAGAGAAACTTTAAACCCTTCTGTTTCTGCTACTGTGAATGGTGACCCACTGGTCTCTCTTCGGCAAGTCACTACTAGGGAAGTTCCGGATGCTCTCTTAGTTTATTCATGTTAAAAGTCCACTGGGGCAGACGTGTTTGACCCGTGTCTTTCTATGGCTAGCTACACCTCTGATTGTAAGAGCCCTTGACACATATTCTATCTATCCATTTTCTTGGGTATTATTAAGGTGTGGAAGGCGGCCCTTGTTCTCCTGCTCCACAAAGGCGGTGATCCCTGCCAATCTTAATAATTATCACCCAATTTAAAAAAAGTTTTTCTATCTAGTGAAAATGTTTGAACTCTTGGGGCGGCAGGTAGCTTAGTGGTTAAGAGCGTTGTGCCAGTAACCGAAAGGTCACTGGTTCTAATCCCCGAGCCAACTAGGTGAAAAATCTGTCGATGTGCCCTTGAGCAAGGCACTTAACCCTAATTGCTCCTGTAAGTCGCTCTGGATAAGAGCGTCTGCTAAATAATGTAAATGTAAATGTAATGTAAATTCTCAGTTGCGGTCCTTTTTAGATAGCAAATGTATTCTGAATGCTCACCAGTCAGGCTTTAGGCCAGGACACAGAACCGTCTCGGCTGCTTCTCTAGTCATAATGACATGGGTAACGCACTAGACAGGAAAGAGAACTGCGCTGCCCTTTATATTGATCTGTCGAAAGCATTCGATATGGTCGATCCTGCACTCCTGCTACGGAGACTATCCGGAATTGGTATAGACCAAGCGGCCTGCCTCTGGTTCATTAGGCCCTAATCTATGGATTCCACATGACTGGGGATATTGATCTGCATCTGTTGGTAGAGTTGATCAGGCTGTTGATTGTGGCCTGTGGAATGTTGTCCCACTCCTCTTCAATGGCTGTGCGAAGTTGCTGGATATTGGTGGGAACTGGAACATGCTGTCGTACACGTCGGTCCAGAGCATCCCAAACATGCTCAATGGGTGACATGTCTGGTGAGTATGCAGGTCATGGAAGAACTGGGACATTTTCAGCTTTTCAGGAATAGTGTACAGATCCTTGCGACATGGGGCTGTGCATTATCATGCTGAAACATGCGGTGATGGCGGTGGATGAATGGCACGACAATGGACCTCAGGATCTCGTCACAGTATCTCTGTGCATTCAAATTGCCATTGATAAAATGCAATTGTGTTCATTGTCTGTAGCTTATGCCTGCCCACACCATAACCCCACCGCCACCATGGGGCACTCTGTTCACAACGTTGACATCAGCATACCGCTCACCCACACAACGCCATACTGCCATCTGCCCGGTACAGTTGAAACCGGGATTCATCCGTGAAGAGCACACTTCTCCAGCGTGCCAGTGACCATCGAAGCTGAGCATTTGCCCACTGAAGTCAGTTACGATGCAGAACTTAATTCAGGTCAAGACCCTGGTGAGGACGACAAGCACGCAGATGAGCTTCCCTGAGACGGTTTCTGAAGAAATTCTTCAGTTGTGCAAACCCACAGTTTCATCAGCTGTCCGGGTGGCTGGTCTCAGACGATCCCACAGGTAAAGACGTTGGATGTGGAGGTCCTGGGCTGGCGTGGTTATACGTGGTCTGCGGTTGTGAGGCCGGTTGGACATACTGCCAAATTCTCTAAAACAACGTTGGAGGCGGCTTATGGTAGAGAAATTAACATTACATTCTCTGGCAACAGCTCTGGTAGACATTCCTGCAGTCAGCATGCCAATTGCACGCTCCCTCAAAACTTGAGACATCTGTGGCATTGTGTTGTGTGACAAAACTGCACATTTTAGAGTGGCCTTTTATTGTCCCCAGCACAAGGTGCACCTGCGTAATGATCATGCTGTTTAATCAGCTTCTTGATATGCCACCCCTGTCAGGTGGATGGATTATCTTGGCAAAGGAGAAATGCTCACTAACAGGGATGTAACCAAATGTATGCACAAAATCTGAGAGAAATAAGCTTTATGTGCATATGGAAAATATCTGGGACCTTTAATTTCAACATGGGACGAACTCTTTACGTGTTGTGTTTATATTTTTGTTCAGTACACACACAGTTCAAACAGGTGCAGTTAATACAGGTAATGAGTGGAGAACAGGAGAGCTTCTTAAAGAAAAACGAACAGGTCTGTGAGAGACGGAATTCTTACTGGTTGGTAGGTGATCAAATACTTATGTCATGCAATAAAATGCAAATTAATTACTTAAAAATCATACAATGTGATTTTCTGGATTTTTTTGTTTTAGATTCCGTCTCTCACAGTTGAAGTGTACCTATGATAAAAATGACAGACCTCTACATGCTTTGTAAGTAGGAAAACCTGCAAAATCGGCAGTGTATCAAATACTTGTTCTCCCCACTGTATCTAGTTCTGTTGGTTGGGAGTCTCTGTTTATTGTTCATATATAAAGCACTTCTAGGTTCCACGGTTACTCAGTCCTGGAACGACCTACTAACCCTAACCCTAACCCTAACCCTAACCCCTAACCCCTAACCCCTAACCCTAACCCCAACCCCAACCCCAACCCCAACCCCAACCCTAACCCTACAGGTCATTCTAAAGCTTGATTCTTTGGTCCCAAAAGGGGAATTTAGGTCTCTGATAAAAAAAATGTGACCAATGAAAACTGCACCTGTTTTAATTGATTGTATATATTAGTTTCTACTGCCCTTTTTGAAGGTAACGTCATTTATTTTAAATGTTGTAACTGTAATTTTGTTGTGAACATTCTTAAATGTGTCGCTCACATTGCTTTAACTGTTGTTCTCAGGGCACCATTTGAAATGAGACCCTGGTCTCAATGGGTTAAACCTGGTTAAATAAAAGTTAATAAAAATGGTTACGTTTAAAAAAAAAATCTAGTTACACTTCTCAAAAGGCATCGAATTGGTGGAACGACTCATATATTCTCCAATTACCACCTTTATTGACAATGTTTCGATCCACAAGGATCTTCATCAGGTCAATAAAGGTGGTAATTGGCAGGCTTTTCCAGATTTAAAAAAAACGTAATAAACACACTCCAAAATCATTCAATAATATTTGTTCCCCCACAATATCAGAAATGTCTTATTAACGATCTAACATGCATTTGAGTAGTGTTGATTAGAGTGTGTTTGTCTGTGTGTCTGGGTTTGAGGTTTTACTGTCTTTGATGTGACCAGAAGTCCTTACAAGGACTCCCTCTCTCTCCCTCTCCCTCTCCTCTCCTCTCCCTCTCCCTCTCCCTCTCCCTTTCTCTCTCTCTCTCAATTCAATTCAATTCAATTCAATTTAAGGGCCTTATTGTCATGGGAAACGTGTGTTAACATTGCCAAAGCAAGTGAAGTAGATAGTAAACAAAAGTGAAATAAACAATAAATATTAACAGTAAACATTACACTCAGAAGTTTCAAAACTCTCCCTCCCTCTCCCTCTCCCTCTCCCTCTCCCTCTCCCTCTCCTCTCCCTCTCTCTCGCTCTCTCTCTCCCTCCCTCTCTCTCTCCCTCTCTCTCGCTCTCTCTCTCCCTCCCTCTCTCTCTCCCTCTCCCTCTCTCTCTCTCTCTCTCTCTCTCTCTCTCTCTCTCTCCCTCTCCCTCTCCCATCCTCTCTCTCCCTCTCCTCTCTCTCTCTCCCCACCCTCTCTCTCCTTCTCCTCTCCCTTTCTCTCTCCCTCTCTCCCCTCTCTCTCCCCCTCTCCTCTCCCTCTCTCCCCTCTCTCTCCTCTCCTCTCGCTCTCTCCTTATCCTCTCTCTCTCTCCCTCTCTCTCCACCCTCTCCTCTACCTCTCTCTCCCTCTCTCCCTCTCTCTTCTACTCCCTCTCCTCTCCCCATCCTCTCCCTCTCCTCTCCCCATCCTCTCCCTCTCCTCTCCCCATCCTCTCCCTCTCCTCTCTCCTACTCCCTCTCCTCTCCCCATCCTCTCCCTCTCCTCTCTCTCTCTCCCCATCCTCTCCCTCTCCTCTCTCTCTCTCCCTCTCCTCTCCCTCTCTCTCCCTCTTCACGGGTACAGCCAGTAATGACCTATCATAACGTTGTCATCGTCAGGAAGACATCATCATGGAGACATTATCAGGGAGGAATTCCTTTCTGCTACATATACTGACCGTACCATAAGATAAGATAACATAGCGTACCACACCACACCACACCACACCACACCACACCACAACACAACACAACACAACACAACACAACACAACACAACACAACACAACACAACACAACACAACACAACACAACACAACACAACACAACACAACACAACACAACACAACACAACACAACACAACACAACACAACACAACACAACACAACACAACACAACACAACACAACACAACACAACACAACACAACACAACACAACACAACACAACACAACACAACACAACACAACACAACACAACACAACACAACACAACACAACACAACACAACACAACACAACACAACACAACACAACACAACACAACACAACACAACACAACAACACAACATAATTTTCCGCTATATAGGCTATTTTAGGTTTACCTGTTAGGGTTAGGGGTTAGA
>NW_028156844.1:82500-89548 GCF_964263955.1 Coregonus lavaretus
TTTTAGAAAGTTTTGCAAATTAATCAATATTAGAATAAGGTTGTAACGTAACAAAATGTGGAAAAAGTCAAGGGGTTTGAATACTTTCCGAAGGCACTGTATGTTACAGGAAGGAGACTGATGATAATGAAAGAGTATCTACCTATATATGTTACAGGAAGGAGACAGTACCAGTCAAATGTTTGGACACACCTACTCATTGTCACGACTTCCGCCGAGGCTGCCCCCCCTCCTGGTTCGGGTCCAGCGTCGTCCAAGGTAGGGGAGGGTTTGGCCGGCAGGGATGTGGGTTCGTTTCCCACGGGGGGCCAGTATGAAAAAATAAAAAAATAATAATAATAAAACATGTATGCACTCACTAACTGTAAGTCGCTCTGGATAAGAGCGTCTGCTAAATGACTTAAAATGTACATGTAAATGTGATTCATTATCATTCACTGAGCAGTATACAGCCACATACTTCGGTCATGTCATATTTATATTGTTGTTGTCTGACGAGTGATTTCTTCAGCCACATACCTGTACATATAGCTATACACTTTACCGTCATGTTGATGCCAGTTCAACTCTTTCATGTCTGTATGTTTGTTGGTGTTGTTGTCTGAAAAGTGATTGGTATAAATGCATGTATCTTCATTAGCATGTCATTACCATAAACATGTGAGGACTTGGTTTAGAAGAGAGAGAAAGAGACAAAGAGAGGGAGTTGTTGTGTCTGTCCATAACGAGAGAGAGAGAGAGAGAGAGAGAGAGTTTATGGTTGTGAAGTCTGGGGTCCACTCACCAACCAATAATTCACTAAATGGGACAAACACCCATTTAGTGAATATATGTTACAGGAAGGAGACAGTACCAGTCAAAAGTTTGGACACACCTACTCATTGTCACGACTTCCGCCGAGGCTGCCCCCCCCCTCCTGATTCGGGCAGGCTTCGGCGTTCGTCGTCACCGGAGTACTAGCTACTGCCGATCCCATTCTCATCACTCCACTTGTCATGTCTTGTCAATCACACACACCTGGTGCTCATTCCCCTAATTAGTATGTGTATAAGTGTTCCCTCTGTTCCCCTTGTCTTTGTGAGTGATTGTTTTGTTGTGAGAGCGTGTAGCGCGGTTGAGCTACATTTCACTGTGTTATTGCCAAGGTGGATGTTTTCCCTTGTATAGTTTCGTTTTGACGCTTTGGGCGTTTGGTTCATGCAAACGGATTAAACTCTGGACTTCAGTATTTTACCTCCTGCGTCTGACTCCTCCTTTCACACCTCGTCACACTCATTCAAGGGTTTTTCTTTATTTTTACTATTTTCTACATTGTAAAATAATAGTGAAGACATCAAAACTATGAAATAACACACATGGAATCATGTGGTAACCAAAAAAAGTGTTAAACAAATAAAGATATATTTTATATTCGAGATTCTTCAAATAGCCACCCTTTGCCTTGATGACAGCTTTGCACACTCTTGGCATTCTCTCAAACTCATAATATGGACTTGGTCTTTTATCAAATAGGGCTATCTTCTGTATACCCCCCCCTACCTTGTCACAACACAACTGATTGGCTCAAACACATTAAGAAGGAAATAAATTCCACAAATTAACTTTTAAGATGGTACACCTGTTAATTGAAATGCATTCCAGGTGACTACCTCATGAAGCTGGTTGAGGGAATGCCAAGAGTGTGCAAAGCTGTCATCAAGGCAAAGGGTGGCTATTTGAAGAATCTCAAATATAAAACATATTTTGATTTGTTTAACACTTTTTTGGTTACTACATGATTCCATATGTGTTATTTCATAGTTTTGATGTCTTCACTATTATTCTACAATGTACAAAATAAAGAAAAACCCTTGAATGAGTAGTTGTGTCCAAACGTTTGACTAGTTGTCTATGTTACAGGAAGGAGACTGATGATGAAAATGTTCATATTTCCTTTAACATTATTTTTTGAGTGAGGCATGTTTAAAAAGGCTTTAATGTTGCCTTAATAGATCAGATGGCAAACTGCACGGTTAATTACCATGAAGTGCTTAGCTATAAATGCTTTACTAACGGGAAAATAGATTTGACTTTACTTTGACTGTATATAATTCATACAGAGACCTTCACGTGTGTGCTATGGACCAGTATGACCAATCTAAGCCTAATTGTTGAGTTACGAAAGAGTTATGATATGACCCTCAACTACACCATTTACCCTGAGGATGAAACCCTGAGGATGAAACCCTGAGGATGAAACCCTGAGGATGAATTATTTGTTGTTCTGAGACCTGTATTTGAATATCAAAGAAAACTGTTGCCTTGTAAATTATAGGGTCATAGAATATAGAACATGTAAAGTATAGGGTCATAGAATATAGAACATGTAAATTATAGGGTCATAGAATATAGAACATGTAAAGTATAGGGTCATAGAATATAGAACATGTAAATTATAGGGTCATAGAATATAGAACATGTAAATTATAGAGTCATAGAATATAGAACATGTAAATTATAGGGTCATAGAATATAGAACATGTAAATTATAGAGTCATAGAATATAGAACATGTAAAGTATAGGGTCATAGAATATAGAACATGTAAATTATAGAGTCATAGAATATAGAACATGCAAATTATAGAGTCATAGAATATAGAACATGTAAATTATAGGGTCAATGAATATAGAACATGTAAATTATAGGGTCATAGAACATGTAAATTATAGGGTCATAGAATATAGAACATGTGAATTATAGGGTCATAGAATATAGAACATGTAAATTATAGAGTCATAGAATATAGAACATGTAAATTATAGGGTCATAGAATATAGAACATGTAAATTATAGGGTCATAGAATATAGAACATGTAAATTATAGAGTCATAGAATATAGAACATGTAAATTATAGGGTCATAGAATATAGAACATGTGAATTATAGGGTCATAGAATATAGAACATGTAAATTATAGGGTCATAGAATATAGAACATGTAAATTATAGAGTCATAGAATATAGAACATGTAAATTATAGAGTCATAGAATATAGAACATGTAAAGTATAGGGTCATAGAATATAGAACATGTAAATTATAGGGTCATAGAATATAGAACATGTAAATTATAGAGTCATAGAATATAGAACATGTAAAGTATAGGGTCATAGAATATAGAACATGTAAATTATAGAGTCATAGAATATAGAACATGCAAATTATAGAGTCATAGAATATAGAACATGTAAATTATAGGGTCAATGAATATAGAACATGTAAATTATAGGGTCATAGAACATGTAAATTATAGGGTCATAGAATATAGAACATGTGAATTATAGGGTCATAGAATATAGAACATGTAAATTATAGAGTCATAGAATATAGAACATGTAAATTATAGGGTCATAGAATATAGAACATGTAAATTATAGGGTCATAGAATATAGAACATGTAAATTATAGAGTCATAGAATATAGAACATGTAAATTATAGGGTCATAGAATATAGAACATGTGAATTATAGGGTCATAGAATATAGAACATGTAAATTATAGGGTCATAGAATATAGAACATGTAAATTATAGAGTCATAGAATATAGAACATGTAAATTATAGGGTCATAGAATATAGAACATGTGAATTATAGAGTCATAGAATATAGAACATGTAAATTATAGGGTCATAGAATATAGAACATGTAAATTATAGGGTCATAGAATATAGAACATGTAAAT
Organism: Coregonus lavaretus; assembly: GCF_964263955.1. Classification (NCBI taxonomy): domain Eukaryota; kingdom Metazoa; phylum Chordata; class Actinopteri; order Salmoniformes; family Salmonidae; genus Coregonus; species Coregonus lavaretus. Next base: position 86,222 of record NW_028156844.1, read on the forward strand.
TATAGAGTCATAGAATATAGAACATGTAAATTATAGGGTCAATGAATATAGAACATGTGAATTATAGGGTCATAGAATATAGAACATGTGAATTATAGAGTCATAGAATATAGAACATGTAAATAATATTGTCATAGAATATAGAACATGTAAATTATAGGGTCATAGAATATAGAACATGTAAATTATAGAGTCATAGAATATAGAACATGTAAATTATAGAGTCATAGAATATAGAACATGTAAATTATAGGGTCAATGAATATAGAACATGTACATTATAGGGTCATAGAATATAGAACATGTAAATTATAGGGTCATAGAACATGTAAATTATAGAGTCATAGAATATAGAACATGTAAATTATAGGGTTATAGAATATAGAACATGTAAATTATAGGGTCATAGAATATAGAACATGTAAATTATAGGGGTCATAGAATATAGAACATGTAAATTATAGTGTCATAGAATATAGAACATGTAAATTATAGGGTCATAGAATATAGAACATGTAAATTATAGGGTCATAGAATATAGAACATGTGAATTATAGAGTCATAGGACATGTAAATTATAGGGTCATAGAATATAGAATATGTACATTATAGGGTCATAGAATATAGAACATGTAAATTATAGAGTCATAGAATATAGAACATGTAAATTATAGGTTCATAGAATATAGAGCATGTCAATTATAGGGGTCATAGAAAATAGAACATGTAAATTATAGGGTCATAGAATATAGAACATGTGAATTATAGAGTCAGAGAATATAGAACATGTGAATTATAGAGTCATAGAATATAGAACATGTAAATTATAGAGTCATAGAATATAGAACATGTACATTATAGAGTCATAGAATATAGAACATGTAAATTATAGGGTCATAGAATATAGAAAATGTGAATTATAGAGTCATAGAATATAGAACATGTGAATTATAGAGTCATAGAATATAGAACATGTGAATTATAGAGTCATAGAATATAGAACATGTACATTATAGAGTCATAGAATATAGAACATGTACATTATAGAGTCATAGAATATAGAACATGTAAATTATAGGGTCATAGAACATGTAAATTATAGAGTCATAGAATATAAAACATGTAAATTATAGAGTCATAGAATATAGAATATGTAAATTATAGAGTCATAGAATATAGAATATGTAAATTATAGAGTCATAGAATAAAGAATATGTAAATTATAGAGTCATAGAATATAGAACATGTAAATTATAGGGACATAGAATATAGAACATGTAAATTATAGAGTCATAGAATATAGAACATGTAAATTATAGGGTCATAGAATATAGAACATGTAAATTATAGGGTCATAGAATATAGAACATGTAAATTATAGAGTCATAGAATATAGAACATGTAAATTATAGGGTCATAGAATATAGAACATGTACATTATAGGGTCATAGAATATAGAACATGTAAATTATAGGGTCATAGAATATAGAACATGTAAATTATAGAGTCATAGAATATAGAACATGTAAATTATAGAGTCTGTATGCCTTCACACTAGTCCCCAAATTGGAAATAGTCATGTTACTAAATGAAATAATTAGTTGCATGTTTTTAAAATGTTTAAATATGCCTGGGTGTTAATGTAGAAGTGAAAGTAATCCAAAAGTAATTACGTTACTCATTTTGCGTAATCCAAAGGATTTACGTTACTGATTACTTTATTTTTCATGTAACTGTAATCCGCCCAACTCGGTTTGTGTGTGTGTATGTACGTACGTGTGTATGTATGTAATATATGTGTTTGTATGTATGTGTGTGTGTGTGTGTACGTGTGTGTGTGTATGTACGTACGTGTGTGTGTGTGTGTGTGTATGTACATGTGTGTGTCAGCCTTATTATGTATGTTTAATGGGGCTTGTGAGAGCATCTCTACCTTCAGTCCCACAACTAGACCTTATGACAGAAACATGACAGCCCAGGGAATCAGACATATTGGTCGTGTTTATATGAGAATATCTACACTACCAGTCAAAAGTTTGGACACACCTACTCATTCAAGGGTTTTTCTTTATTTTTACTATTTTCTACATTGTATAATAATAGTGAAGACATCAAAACTATGAAATAACACATATGGAATCATGCAGTAACCCAAAAAGTGTTAAACAAATCAAAATATATTTTATATTTCAAATAGCCACCCTTTGCCTTGATGACAGCTTTCCACAATCTTGGCATTCTCTCAACCAGCTTCACTTGGAATGTTTTTCCAACAGTCTTGAATGGGTTCCCACATATGCTGAGCACTTGTTGGCTGCTTTTCCTTCACTCTGACGTCCGACTCATCCCAAACCATCTCAATTGGGTTGAGGTTGGGGGATTGTGGAGGCCAGGTCATCTGATGCAGCACTCCATCACTCTCCTTCTTGGTCAAATAGCCCTTACACAGTCTGGAGGTGTGTTTTGGGTCATTGTCCTGTTGAAAAACAAATGATAGTCCCACTAAGCGCAAACCAGATGGGATGGCGTATCGCTGCAGAATGCTGTGGTAGCCATGCTGGTTAAGTGTGCCTTGAATTCTAAATAAATCACAGACAGTGTCACCAGCAAAGCACCCCCACACCATAACACCTCCTCCTCCATGCTTTACAGTGGGAACTACACATGCGGAGATCATCAGTTCACCCACACCGCATCTCGCAAAGGCATGGCGGTAGGAACCAAAAAGCTCAAATTTGGACTCAGACCAAAGGACACATTTCCACCAGTCTAATGTCAATTGCTTGTGTTTCTTGGCCCAAGCAAGTCTCTTCTTCTTATTGGTGTCATTTAGTAGTGGTTTCTTTGCAGCAATTCGAACATGAAGGCCTGATTCATAGAGTCCCCTCTGAACAGTTGATGTTGAGATGTCTCTGTGACTTGAACTCTGAGGCTGGTAACTCTAATGAACCTATCCTCTGCAGCAGAGGTAACTCTGGGTCTTCCATTCCTGTGGTGGTCCTCATGAGAGCCAGTTTCATCATAGCGCTTATTGCAACTGCACTTGAAAAGTTCTTGATATTTTCTGTATTGACTGACCTTCATGTCTTAAAGTAATGATGGACTGTCGTTTCTCTTTGCTTATTTGAGCTGTTCTTGCCATAATATGGACTTGGTCTTTTACCAAATAGGACTATCTTCTACGTTGTCACAACACAACTGATTGGCTCAAACGCAATAAGAAGGAAAGCAATTCCACAAATTAACTTTTAAGAAGACACACCTGTTAATTGAAATGCATTCCAGGTGACTACCTCATGAAGCTGGTTGAGAGAATGCCAAGAGTGT
>NW_028156843.1:0-14343 GCF_964263955.1 Coregonus lavaretus
GCGTAAAACACTAACTAAATGAGCACAAAACTCTGACATCAACGGACAGGCGGACAACAACACACAAACTCACATACACAAAGCAGAAAACTTATAGGACACATAATTAGACACAAACGGACACAGGTGCAACAGACAGACCAAACCAAACAAACATCGAAACATCCAACGGTGGTAGCTAGTACTCCGGGGACGACGAACGCCGAAGCCTGCCCGAGCAAGGAGGAGGAGCAGCCTCGGTAGAATCCATGACACCATTCAAATGCTGAGCCTCCTCATTTCACATAATGCTGTTATAATTGTAAGGATTATTTTAGTTGTCAAAGGCAGAAAGAATGCAGTCAGAATGCAGTATAACTGCAGTATACTGCAGTTATTCTGCAATTACTGCGTCCAAAATACCACAGTCGACTGCAGTTACTGCACTTTTACTGCAATTTCAAAACTGCCATCTTTTTTTGTAAGGGAAATGGCACAATTTTTCCTATATAGGGCACTGCGTTTGACACTATGGGCCCTGGTCAAAAGTAGTGCACTATATATGGAATAGAGTACCATTTGGGATGCAGCCCTGGACATGGTTGAGATAACAGTGTTATGGAGACACAGTGCTACTAGGAAGATAGTTCTCATGTCAACAATTATTGTTTAAATGTAATCAAAAGTGCACTGTTTGAACCAACATTTGATTGACATACAAATGTTTTTGTCTTGATCTCATCAGCACAGATACTCATTGAGCTTCTCTACTTTCTGTTTTAGTTTAACTTTGTGGGCAAACTGTTGGGTCCACGCGGGAACTCACTAAAGAGACTACAGGAAGACACGCTCACTAAGATGTCCATTCTGGGGAAAGGATCGATGAGAGACAAAGAAAAGGTAACAGCCAAGTCATTCTCTCCCTCCCTCTGCGCTCTCCTTCTCTCGAACAGTCAAACATGTCTCTCTCTCCCTCTCTCCTTCTCTCTAACAGTCAAACATTTATCTCTCCCTCTCTCCCTCTCTTTCTAGTAAAAGCCAAGTCCCCTCCCCTTCTCTCCCTCTCTATCTGACAACAGCCCAATCCCATTCTCTCTCTCTACCTCTTTGTAACGGCCAAGTCCCCTCTCTCGCTTTCCCTCTCTGTCTCTCTATCTCTCCGTTGTTTGTGTCAGGCAAATTGAGGCAGACACCCTCAGTGGAAAGGCATCAATAACCAGCTGAGTTATTGAGGATGTGTTCTGTCTCATTGTGTCTGTGGCAGTCTTTCTCCGTCAGTCAGTTTGTCATCATAGGTGATATGTGACATCGATGATCTTCAGTACCACACAGCAACGTTCCATCAGATTGTTGTGATCGATTCTCTTTGACGGCACAACTCTGGAACACCTGCTGAACAGATCTGTCATGGAGATGTGCTGACCTCAGCAGACTCAGCAGGCTTCCACACACACACACGCACACACACAAACCCTCGCACGCGCACACACACACACACACACACACACACACACACACACACACACACACACACACACACACACACACACACACACACACACACACACACACACACACACACACAGCTCAGCATGCTTCACACACCTCCTCCACTACCTCACCGGGGAGATTTGTGATCTGTGATTGACAGCTTGCTCCAGATCCAACATACACCTTTACTTTCATTGTTGAAAAGCTCATTTTGTGGTGTTTGCTTCAGAGTCTTTTTTGCAGTGAGAGGCCTGTATTATGCATGACGTTTTCTAGCACGAAGAGGCGTAATTCTAGAATCAAATTCTAATTGTATGGATACAGCTGTGTTCTTATAGCTACCTCCCTGCAAGCCAGTTGGAGGTGGATAAAAGCTCAGCCTCAGTGTAGAATTCCTCCAATATTTTCCCAAGATTGTCATCGTCAGTTACACAGAGTAGTGTCAATGAAAGGATCAAAGGAAGGCCACAACAGCAACAGGCTGCATCAGGCTTTTCGCTTCTCCTTCTCCCTTCGACTCCTCAGCTGCTGAGTGTGGAGCTGATGGCACCCCTGACATCCCTGCATTGTCACCATAGACTCTTACAGCCAATAAGATATAGAAGCATTCAGAGTCTCTGTCCTGAAGTTGCTTTATTGTACGTTCCTTGGGCTGGGTGAAGTTTAGGGAGGCGTATGCTTCTGGGTTCAAGGTTGGTGTTATGGAAACGAAGGCTAGTGGAGCTTAAAATGGATGATGAAATTACATCTAGTTGTTGACTTGGCCTTCCTTGTCCTCTGTCAGTCCTCTCAGTCTGCAAGAAGTCACCACAATACACGGCATCCATGTTGTTGCTGTCGTGTCATCCTCCTGTTATTCAGGATGCATAACAAGGCGTCATCTGCAACAACTAACAGCCCTCAAACATGTCATGCTCTGAGCCAAACTGTCTTTCCTATGGAGTTCCTATGGACTCTCATGCTGTTGTCTCAGGCTTTGTGCCTCTTTGTGCCTCTGTTTCTGGGAAGAGAATGGCTGTTTGATAACCAGATTTGCAGTGAGGAATATAAACCGATTCTCTATGAGGAATATCAACAGAGGGGAGATGCTTGGAGGAGATAGAGGAGGTGACAGCTGTAATCTCCGGCCATGGGCTGCTGAGCACATATAGGAAGACAGTGTGTATGTGTGTGTGTGTATGTGTGTTATTGATGTCTCTTATCAGAGCTGTGTGAGGGGCCACACACACACACACGCCACACACACACACACACACACACACACACACACACACACACACACACACACACACACACACACAACACACACACACACACACACACACACACACACACACACACACACACACACACACACACACACACACACACACACACACACACACACAGGTGATGCTGGCAGCTCCATCAGTATAGGTACTCCAAACAGTATACACAGAGGACCCTCTTCCTCGTAAAACACAGATTTATGAGGGAAATTAGCATCTCATTAACATACCACAGGCTCTCTTAAAACCAGGTTATTTATAATTAAATGACATCACATCAGAGGCTCTGCCTTGCATGGTGCTTCTAGAGGAGGGAAGTGTGAGTGTGTGCGTATGTGTGTGTGTGTGTGTGTGTGTGTGTGTGTGTGTGTGTGTGTGTGTGTGTGTGTGTGTGTGTGTGTGTGTGTGTGTGTGTGTGTGTGTGTGTGTGTGTGTGTGTGCGCGTGTGGTGTGTTGCATGATTCCACTGGAGGAGTGAGGAAGGAAGTTCTCAGTAGCCAGCAGCCTAGAGGAACGTCACTAGAGAAGAGCACAGCAGAGCAGGGTTTTGTACAGATGAGGAAACTGGGGTGTCTATACACCTCATGTTGTTGTCTGTGCTGTAGTTTTACTTAGGGTTTGGATGTCCTATTTTGTCCCTTCAATAACATTGGCCTTTTTCTGTCTGGATGAGATGGCCCATTGGGATCTATGTTGGCCTATATCACCAATTTACACCATACTGTAGTATGTATTTCACGTACAGGATACAGTGTTGCACTCCTTTGTGGCATTAGAGATCTAATCAATATTGTGGTTGTATTATATTTAGGGCTGTCAAACAATATATATATATTTTTTTATAAAGTTATTTGCAGGATTTGTTGTGTTTAATCGCCATTAACCCCAAATTCAGAATTTGCTCAAATTGAGCTGTAATTTAAGATGTTTTTATACAGAAAGCATACAATAATAGTGATGTCTTGATTTTATCCATAGTAACGGTTAGCATTGTTGGTTTTAGCTATATACAGTATATTTATTTGGATGTTTTCAGTGTATTTTGAATGCTTTCAGACAATGCGATTCATCACAATAAAAAAAAATGGTGCACTTAAATTGCAAAAGTGAACTCGAGTTAACTGATTAACTGACAGCCCTAATTATAATAAATTCAGTAATCCAGTCAAACAGATTAGCTGGATCAGTCTTGCTGATCCTGTGTGGATGATACAAACTGTGAGGAGTAATTGAGGTGACATTATAATAGGTCGAGTTAAAGCACTTTGAGACCTCTTCTGGTGTAAAGAGGGCTTTATTAATACACTTAATATATTTTTGTTCCACCAGGAGGAAGAGCTACGGAAGAGTGGAGAGGCCAAATATCAGCACCTGAACGAGGACCTCCATGTCCTCATAGAAGTGTTCGCTCCCCCTGCAGAGGCCTACAACAGGATGGGTCACGCACTGGAGGAGATCAAGAAGTTCCTCATACCAGTACGTACTGACTCCTACAGACTCGTTACTCTTATGCTGTTCTCTTACAACATATGAACAAAATAGAACAGCTAGCTAGTGATTTGAGAATGACTACTCTGCTTCTTTTGTCCAACATACAGTGAGGGAAAAAAGTATTTGATCCCCTGCTGATTTTGTAAGTTTGCCCACTGACAAAGAAAAGATCAGTCTATAATTTTAATGGTAGGTTTATTTGAACCGTGAGAGACAGAATAACAACAAAAAACATATGTCAAAAATGTTATAAATTGATTTGCATTTTAATGAAGGAAATAAGTATTTGACCCCCTCTCAATCAGAAAGATTTTCTGGATCCCAGCTGTCTTTTATACAGGTAACGAGCTGAGATTAGTAGCACACTCTTAAAGGGAGTGCTCCTAATCTCAGTTTGTTACCTGTATAAAAGACACCTGTCCACAGAAGCAATCAATCAATCAGATTCCAAACTCTCCACCATGGCCAAGACCAAAGAGCTCTCCAAGGATGTCAGGGACAAGATTGTAGACCTACACAAGGCTGGAATGGGCTACAAGACCATCGCCAAGCAGCTTGGTGAGAAGGTGACAACAGTTGGTGCGATTATTCGCAAATGGAAGAAACACAAAAGAACTGTCAATCTCCCTCGGCCTGGGGCTCCATGCAAGATCTCACCTCGTGGACTTGCAATGATCATGAGAACGGTGAGGAATCAGCCCAGAACTACACGGGAGGATCTTGTCAATGAACTCAAGGCAGCTGGGACCATAGTCACCAAGAAAACAATTGGTAACACACTACGCCGTGAAGGACTGAAATCCTGCAGCGCCCGCAAGGTCCCCCTGCTCAAGAAAGCACATATACAGGCCCGTCTGAAGTTTGCCAATGAACATCTGAATGATTAAGAGGAGAACTGGGTGAAAGTATTGTGGTCAGATGAGACCAAAATCGAGCTCTTTGCCATCAACTCAACTCGCTGTGTTTGGAGGAGGAGGAATGCTGCCTATGACCTCAAGAACACCATCCCCACCGTCAAACATGGAGGTGGAATTATTATGCTTTAGGGGTGTTTTTCTGATAAGGGGACAGGACAACTTCACCGCATCAAAGGGACGATGGACGGGGCCATGTACCGTCAAATCTTGGGTGAGAACCTCCTTCCCTCAGCCAGGGCATTGAAAATGGGTCGTGGATGGGTATTCCAGCATGACAATGACCCAAAACACACGGCCAAGGCAACAAAGGAGTGGCTCAAGAAGAAGCACATTAAGGTCCTGGAGTGGTTTAGCCAGTCTCCAGACCTTAATCCCATAGAAAATCTGTGGAGGGAGCTGAAGGTTTGAGTTGCCAAACGTCAGCCTCGAAACCTTAATGACATCCCTCCTGAGATGTGTGCAAACCTGGTGGCCAACTACAAGAAACGTCTGACCTCTGTGATTGCCAACAAGGGTTTTGCCACCAAGTACTAAGTCATGTTTTGCAGAGGGGTCAAATACGTATTTCCCTCATTAAAATGCAAATCAATTTATAACATTTTGACATGCGTTGTTCTGGATTTTCTTGTTGTTATTCTGTCTCTCACTGTTCAAATAAACCTACCATTAAAATGATAGACTGATCATGTCTTTGTCAGTGGGCAAACGTACAAAAAAAAAAAAAAATCCCTCACTGTATGTCTAGACTATGTGCCTGTGTCCACACTGATCACCCAGATAGTACAGTTAAGCAAAAAGGCCAGAGGAGGTGTGGTATATGGCCAATATACCACAGCTAAGGGCTGTTCTTATGCACAACGCAACGTGGAGACAAAACACTTTCTGAGCGAATAATGTAAAGAAGAATACAGAAAAAAACAAAATACCGCAAAGTTTCCTAAGTGCTAGTCGCGGGGCTGCCGACGAAGATGGCGGCTTCATCAGGGCCTGTAACATACTTTGTTTCATGGAAACATGGCTCTCTCTGTATATTCTGTCGAAATCGGTCCAGCCAGATGGGTCCTCAGTTCATCGCGCAGACAGAAATAAATATCTCTCCGGGAAGCAGAAGGGCGGAGGTGTGTGTTTCGTGATTAAGGACTCATGGTGTAATTGTAGTAACATACAGGAACTCAAGTTATTTTGTTCATCCGACCTAGAATACCTCACAATCAAATGCCGACCGCATTATATCCCAAGATAATTTTATTTGGTTATAGTCACGGCCTTGTACATCCCCCCTCAAGCCGATACCACGACGGCCCTCAAAGAACCACTGGATTTTAGGCAAACTGGAAACCACATATCCTGAGGCTACATTTATAGTAGCCGGAGATTTTAACAAAGCAAATTTGAGGACTAGGCTGCCGAAGTTCTATCAACATATCGACTGTTGTACACGGGCAGCTAAAATTCTCAACCATTGCTATTCGAACTTCCGGGATGGTTATAAGGCCCTCCCCCACCCTCCTTTCGGTAAATCTGACCACGACTCCATTTTGCTCATTCCTTCCTACAAGCAGAAACTCAAACAGGAAGTACCCGTGCTAAGGACTATTGAACGCTGGTCTGACCAATCGGAATCCATGCTTCAAGATTGTTTTGATCACGCGGACTGGGATATGTTCCGGGTAGCTTGCGAAAATAATTTAGACGAATACACTGAAACGGTGAATGAGTTTATCAGGATATGTATAGGAGATGTTGTGCCCACTGTGACTATTAAAACCTACCCTAACCAGAAACCGTGGATATGGCAGCATTTGCGCAAAACTGAAAGCGCGAACCACCGCATTTACCCATGGCAAGGTGACTGGGAATATGGCAGAATACAAACAGTGTAGCTACTCACTCCGTAAGGCAATTAAACAGGCAAAACATCAGTATAGAGACAAAGTGGAGTCGCAATTCAACGGCTCAGTCACGAGATGTATGTAGCAGGGTCTACAGACAATCACAGACTACAGAAGTAAAACCAGCCACGTCGCCGACACCGACGTCTTGCTTCCGGACAAGCTAAACACCTTCTTCGGCCGCTTTGAGGATAACACAGTGCCACCAATGCGGTCCATTACCATGGACTGTGGGCTCTCCTTCTCCGTGGCCGACGTGAGTAAGACATTTAAGCAAGGCTGCCGGTCTAGATGGCATCCCTAGCCGCATCCTCAGAGCATGCGCAGACCAGCTGGCTGGTGTGTTTATGGACATATTCAATCTCTCCATATCCCAGTCTGCTGTCCCCACACACTTCAAGATGGCCACCATTGTTCCTGTACCCAAGAAAGCAAAGGTAACTGAACTAAATGACTATCACCCTGTAGCACTCACCTCTGTCATCATGAAGTGCTTTGAGAGACTAGTCAAGGATCATATCACCTCTACCTTACCTGTCACCCTAGACCTACTTCAATTTGCTTACCGACCAAATAGATCCACAGACGATGCAATCGCCATCACACTGCACACTGCCCTATCCCATCTGGACAAGAGGAATACCTATGTAACAATGCTGTTCATTGACTATAGCTCAGCAAGGGTGCATGCTCAGCCCCCTCCTGTACTCCCTGTTCACCCATGACTGCGTGGCCAAGCACACATCCAACTCAATCATCAAGTTTGCAGACGACACAATAGTAGTAGGCTTGATTACCAACAATGACGAGACAACCTATAGGGAGGAGGTGAGGGCTTTGGGAGTGTGGTGCCAGGAAAATAACCTCTTACTCAACGTCAACAAAACAAAGGAGATGATCATGGACTTCAGGAAACAGCAGAGGGTGCACCCCCCTATCCACATCGACGGGACAGCAGTGGAGAAGGTGGAAAGCTTAAAGTTCCTTGGCATACACATCATTGACAAACTTAAATGGCCCACCCACGCAGCCAGTGTGGCGAAGAAGGTGCAACAGAGCCTCTTCAACCTCAGGAGGCTGTAGAAATTTGGCTTGGCACCTAAAACCCTCACAAACTTTTACAGATGCACAATTAAGAGCATCCTGTCGGGCTGTATCACCGCCTCGTACGGCAACTGCACCGACCTCAACCGCAGGGCTCTCCAGAGGGTGGTGCGGTCTGCCGAACGCAATACCGGGGGTAAACTACCCGCCCTCCAGGACACCTACAGCACCCGATGTCACAGGAAGGCCAAAAAGATCATCAAGGACATCAACCACCCGAGCCACTGCCTGTTCACCCCGCTATCATCCAGAAGGCGAGGTCAGTACAAATGCATCAAAGCTGTGACCGAGAGACTGAAAAACAGTTTCTATCTCAAGGCCATCAGACTGTTAAATAGCTATCACTAGCTGCTGCTGCATATTGAAATCACTGGCCACTTGAGATAGAAATGGAACACTAGTCACTTTAATAATGTTTACATATCTTGCATTACTCATCTCATATGTATATACTGTATTCTATAATATTCTACTGTATCTTAGTCCATGCCGCTCTGTCATTGCTCGTCCATATATGTATATATTCTTAATTCTATTCCTTACTAGATTTGTGTGTATTGGGTATATGTTGTGAAATTGTTAGATGTTACTTGTTAGATATTACTGCACTGTTGGAGCTAGAAGCACAAGCATTTCGCTACACCCGTAATATCATCTGCTAAACACGTGTATGTGACAAATAACATTTGATTTGATTTGATTCATATTGGCCATATACCACAAACCCCCGAGGTGCCTTATTGCTATTATAAACTGGTTACCAACGTAATTAGAGCAGTAAAAATAAATGTTTTGTTATACCTGTGTTATATGGTCTAATATACAACGGCTGTCAGCCAATCAGCATTCAGGGCTCGACCCACCCAGTTTATAATTAAGGTTATACCATTGTAGCAAGTGGCAGAAGTCTAGTCTGGTCCAGTCCAGACACAACCAGTCTGCCGGCTGAAGCAGCTGAATCAGTAACAGACTCTGGGTTGTCTGATTGGATGCACGTCCCTGTGAGGGAAGGGAAGCCATGGGGATAACGGACTAAGCTGAATAACAGAGTAACACAATCAGACAGGAACCACTCAGCACAGCCTAACCCTCTCTGAAACTCCCTTACATCATGCTTATTTACTCATACTCCATTTATTATGGTTGACTTATTTATCCCATGCAATTATGTAAGAATAGTATGACCTCTCCATCCCATGTTAATATGTATGATCTTTCCAGTCTCACTCCGAGCCATGATGATTTATTTCCGGTCATTAATTACGTCTTTTAATTTCCCTCACAAATACACAGCGATGTGTTGATATGGAGGAGACAGAAGACAATTGTCTCCATGGCAGTATGATTAAACGCTGATTTCCATATTAATTGCTACGTTCCATTGAGCGGTGAAGACAACTGAGTTTGACGATAAAGACACACGCAGAGAGAGAGAGAGATGACTGTGTGTGACGATAAAAAGCCTAATGGGGTTCCTGGGTTTTATCAACGGGGGATCAGGTGTGTGTTGCTCTGCCTGAGGAGAATCGGTCACGGCAGCATCACACACACGCACGCGGACACACACACACACACACACACACACACACACACACACACACACACCGGTTGGTCACAGCAGCACTGTAAAGTACATTAATTAGATATTCCTACAGGGCTGTAACCCTGGAGATAAAGAACGTGATTTAATACGCTGTAATTAAAAGGGTGTGTGTGGGTGTGTGTGCAGGATTACAATGATGAGATCCGACAGGCGCAGCTGCAGGAGCTGACTTACCTGAATGGTGGCTCGGAGGATGCCAAGGTGCCAGCGGTGAGGGGCAAGCTGCCTGCAGCACGGGGTAGAGGGACACCTGCCCCAGGACCCATCAGGTACCTACTGCCAACCTGGGTGTGTGTGTGTGTGCGTTCATGCATGTGTGTTGGTGTATGTATTCACTTTTGTGTTTGGTGTGGGGTAGATGGACACATAGACAGATACATAGACCCCATTCCAGAGATGATATTCCAAATAGGAGAGTGTTCTTAGACTAGGACTCATTCCCACAGCCTGAAATTCCTTCAATTCACTTACTCCCATAACTGAAATGAACGACAGCATAAATATGTGTCTGTGTTTTAGTACATTCAATTCAAAACTCTGCTTTGTAATACCAATGGGGGAAAATACACTATCTGACCCAAACGATACACAATACAACTTTAAGAACTATTGAAATTCTAATTAATTTTTGTATGCAACTGTCCTGCTGTACTCTCTTTAAGATGTAACTCCCCAGATAACTTAAAATAACACTAAAATAGTCATTGCCATTCTAATATGTTATAGTATGCATGTTGTGTGGCTCTTAGGCTTTCTACTCTACATTTTAAAATGAAATGCAAAGTATGTTTGTTGCTTGTGCTAATAAAAGCAAATCTTTCTCGATTAGATGAAGAGATAAACCAGGTCACAGAGAAGGAATGTGTGTGTGTGTGTGTGTGTGTGTGTGTGTGTGTGTGTGTGTGTGTAGATGTTTGTATTGCTCTGAGAGGGAATATAATTGGATCTGTTTTAAATTAGACAGTAATTAGCATTTAGCATGCCTAATGTGAGTGAGATAAGAAAAAGGTCCTACAGGCAGTGGGGTTTCCAGTAAGTCAAACCATATATTCACTAACAATAATGTGATTGTTTTATTCAGTATATGTCTGAATTGTACAGGTATGTTGGTGACAGTCTCTTGGTCCACTTAAGCCATAGGCCTATGGTCAAAAACATTGCACTATATAGGGAATAGGGTGCCATTTGAGACGAAGCCTACAATTCTCCCCTGCTTGTCCTGTGGTAGGAGTCGAGGAGGTGTGCCCCCTCCCCACGCAGCTGTCCCCCGTGGTGCAGCACCGAGAGGGGCACCCCCCAGCCGGGTACCATCCGCCCGAATGAGGGGCGTGCCAGCACCAAGAGCACGAGGGGCTCCCCCGCCCGCGGGGTACAGACCACCACCTGTAGCACAGGACACATATGGGGAATATGTGAGTATTTACACAATAGGAGGGACATGTGTGTTCATGTATGTACGCTGGCACACGCACGCACGGACACACACACACACGTGTCTGTATACAGGTATCCTCACGGTAATATCAAAACTGAGAGGGGATTTCACTGGTCCTGTTATGGTAATCCTGGCATGCTAGTTTACCTGTCTGGTCTGGAGGGAGCCCTGTTGAAATTTGAACAGCTGGCAGAGATGAATACTGTATATTAAACCCAGAGTCAGACCCTTTGTACACATGCCAAGGAGGACTCCCTCCTTCCCTCTACCTTCCACCTTACTGTCACAGCAGGTCACCAACCCAGCATATTCAGCAGAGAGTGGTACGGTAGGAGAGAAGGGGGAGGGGAGGAGCAGAGGAGGGGGAGGAGAGGAGGAGAGGAGGGGGAGGAGAGGAGGACAGGAGCAGAGTTGGTTGCCTCTGTTGGATGAGTACCCTGCCAGCCCATAGCTAACCACATCTGACAGGTTTATATGGAGGTCTGCAGTTAGAATGGGTGGAGGTCGTAGAGAACAAATGGTAGAGTGCCATGACTGGACCAGCTGCTTCACATCATTGTCACAGTGGTAAACTGGCTCCCCAGACACACGCACGCCCGCACACACACACGCCCGCACGCCCGCACACACACACACACACACACACACACACACACACACACACACACACACACACTCACACTCACACTCACACTCACACACACACACACACACACACACACACACACACACACACACACTCACACTCACACTCACACTCACACTCACACACACACACACACCTGGGGATCTGGGAGGCAGAGCACCACAGACATCTGGCTGATGATAAATCTTCACCATATCGCTATGAATTACAGACTGAATGAGCTCTACTGCTCTCCATCCAATGAGAGGGTTGATAATAGACACACCTACTGTTCTGTTGTTGTCGTCATTGAGCGGTACTAACAAATAGGCTCTTGTAGTTTTCTATGAAGTGACTGCTGAGGAGGAGATGTATTTCTTGCTCATACTTCCTGTCTCATTCTTCCAGTGTTCACCTTGTCTACAGACAGTCTGGGTCAGCCCAAGGGCTTGAAGCCATATTCTGTTTATTCAGCATGTTTTAGAGGAGTTAACCATACAATATCACTTACTGCAGGGGTCCCTAATTACATTCAGCAGCAGGCAGACTTTTTCTTGAGCGGATGGTTAGGGGGCCGGAAGATAGTAATACATAATTTGTACACTGCAAATTGACCTCAAGAAGCCCAAACAGATGTAGTATTTCACAGAAACAGAATAATTTCAAACCTTGATTACATTGTGATACGATCACATACACCTCTCTATTTATTAGGGATGTTCATCTCTCCTTACAAGCACAATATCTAGATACATGGGCTCCGATACGATACAGGAACGATACTTTTAGTTTAAAACGATTCGGTATGATTTGATTAGAGGAACGAATCGATTAGATTCGGTTTGATACGATATGATCCGATGCACTAACAATTGTTGCATGAACACATTCATTTTCCATTCTAAATGAATATCTGATCGTGATGGAGCTCAGGAGCTGGATCTGTCTGAGCTGACTTCTCTGAGCTGAGCGGCTCTGTGTGTGTGTGTGTGTGTGTGTGTGTGTGTGTGTGTGTGTGTGTGTGTGTGTGTGTGTGTGAGCTGAGCCATAGGGCAGACTAAGCATCTACCACTATCAGATTAGGTTGTGCAATTTGTTTTTGTCCCCCCACATTTTATCTGAAGTCCTCATCACCCACTGATTAACTTCTCATATAGCAGATTAACATGTATTGAGCTAGTTATATGTCAATATTTATCTTTAGAAATGAGCTATTACATTCAAAGCCAAATAATATAACACAGCTTTGGATTTCACCCCAGTCTCAAAAGTGAATGGTTTTGACTGTTTGGAACATTAAGGAGGAGAGCTGCTCTCTTCTCCCGTTCTGACCAGTTTGGCGTTCAAAAATGATTACTTTCCTTTTTATGAAATTACACCTCTACCCTGTTAATGTAAATATGACCAAATACACTGACTGTTTAAAGCAGAACTACCAAAAATATTTTGTACAGTGAACCTGCCAATCGAAAAGCCCCAATCAGCAGTTATATGTGCAATCAGCAAGATGTGAGTTGTGTCCACTCCGGTAGCCTACACATTTGGTAACAATGACCCAGTAAATGACATTGGTTGTCCCTGAATTAATAAAGCCTATGATTTAATAATTCGAAAGCCATTTTACAAACATCTGAATGCTGAAGGTGACACACAGATGTAGCCTACCAATATTAGAACAGAGATGGGGTAGGCCTACCTCTCGTTGGCGCGAGCAGCTGCGTCTCCCGCACTGTGCACACAGTTGTTATCTGACTTGTAGATCAATGTCATACGCAGTTACATGTATAAAGTTTGATAGGCTGAAGGAGAGAACGAATCGATTCAGTCAGAACAGATTAGAGGTATTTTCTGAACAAGCCATTCAAAAAATATATGAGTAAAAAAAGAAAATAAATTCACCCGTGGGCCTACTGTATGGAGCATGACCTACTGTATGGAGCATTCTGGAATTACAATGTCTTTGTTTTGGTGATTCAATTACTTTCAGAATTCAGTGGCTTTACTGTGCTGAATCATTCCCTCTCTCTTATATCAGTGATTTGATAAGAACAGTAAGTAGTGATATCAGATTATTGGGGAATCTAATTTGTAGAAAACAAAATTATGAATGAGATTATTTGCCTGGCAGTCTGAGGCTGATTACACAATCCAGTAATTGCATCCAAATCTCATTCCATATATTTCATAGGCCACACACATACACACGCACCCACACAAACACATTTGTGCACACACACGCACGCACACAAGGCCATAAGGAACCTGTTCCCGACCTGACTGTCAGCCCATTGGAGAGGAATTAGTAGTAATACAATCGTGATTATTCTGCCTACTATCAATTTCTTACCATTCACCAGGAATCAGAAACACTTGTCATTTCAATTTGTACTGATAATGAGAAAGGTGAAGATGAAGAATGTGAGGAGACAGACAGTGAAGGGTTTATGTGGTGTAAGGAGACAGTGGAGTGAAGGGATAGCACACAGTGTAGTGTAGGGAGAGAAACAGACAGAAAGTGGAGAGCTTTCTTGTTAAACC
>NW_028156842.1:0-1000 GCF_964263955.1 Coregonus lavaretus
TCATGCTATGGGGATGTTTTTCAGCGGCAGGGACTGGGAGACTAGTCAGGATCGAGAGAAAGATGAACGGAGCAAAGTACAGAGAGGTCCTTGATGAAAACCTGCTCCAGAGCACTCAGGACCTCAGACTAGGGCGAAGGTTCACCTTCCAACAGGACAACGACCCTAAGCACACAGCCAAGACAACGCAGGAGTGGCTTCGGGACAAGTATCTGAATGTCCTTGAGTGGCACAGCCAGAGGCTGGACTTGAACCCGATTGTACATCTCTGGAGAGACCTGAAAATAGCTGTGCAGCTATGCTCCCCATCCAACCTGACAAAGCTTGAGAGGATCTGTAGAGAAGAATGGGAGAAACTCCCCAAATACAGGTGTTCCAAGCATGTAGCGTCATACCCAAGAAGACTTGAGGCTGTAATTGCTGCCAAAGGTGCTTCAACAAAGTACTGAATAATGGGTCTAAATACTTATGTAAATGTCATATTTCAGTTTTTTCGCTTTGTCATTATTGGATATTGTGTGTAGATTGATGAGAAAAAAATAATGATTTACAGTTTTTCTCAATAGTTTACACACAAATACTGGTACTTGAGACACAATGACCACAACATGTAACTCATGCACCAACCCCCTGAACCAATTCTGCTAAACTACAAGCACAATTCCTGCTTTACACTCAAATTGCAGTTCTACAACACACTTTTTTCAAAACACTACACACAAATCTTTGCATTTGGCACAATTTTCATGCAGAAAATCTCTTGTTTTCACAATGAACACACTGCCATTCAAATATGCACACTGACTCATCACATGGGCAAACACCCGTCACACAATTTTACAAATAGCAATCAGAGCTTTAGCATAAAAAGGCAACAGGTGAGCTCTTCTGTTTTGGAGCAATGGATGCCAACATTGGAAACAGAGGCAGAGCCAGAGGAGTGAGAGTAAGAGGAGGAGGACGGGGAGGACAAGGATGAGGACGAGGACGAGGAAGGCCA
>NW_028156841.1:0-1000 GCF_964263955.1 Coregonus lavaretus
AAAAACATTGCGTCAATATTGCCAAAGCAACAATGTATACAATATACATTTTAATAAAATAATAAAGAATAACAAATAATAATAAAAAATTGTAGTAAATAATTATAAATAAATAACAACAATAAAATGGTAACAGTCAATAGTATAAATATAATAAATATACAAATCTAAATATGGAAAATGAAACTATAACTTAACTTATAACTAAATAACAGTCATCTTCACCATTATATCAGTACTACAACTACCATCATCATTACTACCACTACTACCACCACCATCATTAAACTGCCATCATTACCATCACCACCCATACCACTACTATTTGGAATGATAAACAACAATAATAATGGTTAATATTATTCAGAGTCCCTCAGGCTATGGCAGGCAAATACATATTTGGCTGCAAGAGGAGCCATTGCTCCTTCGCCCATAAGTATTTTTAGTTTTTCCTCTGGCTTTAATAAGTTCAAATTTGGAATAAATCTTGTCATTTCTGTGAATAATGAATATTTTTGTGAGGAATATTTATCACAGTAAAGGAGAAAGTGCATCTCTGTTTCTACCTCCCCTGTCGTGCAGTGACCACATACACGCTCCTCTTTGGGTAGCCATGTCTTTTTATGTATGCCGGTTTCTATTGCCAATTGGTGGTCACTCAGCCTGTACTTGGTAAGGATCAGTCTCTGCTTCGTATCTCTGACAGAGTAGAGATAATCAGCCAATTTATAGTCTCTGTTACGGGTCAGATAGCAATTTAGTCGGCTTTGGGATTTTGTTTCGTTTTTCCAATGTTGTAAATATGAGTCCTTTGATTTTGTTCATTGGAATTATTTATTTTGAAGCAGTGCTGGTGTCAGCTTGGTTGGTTAGGTCCAACACCAGCTGACTGAGAGGGCTCGTTTCTGGGCTCAGCTCTTGGGTTTGAAGTGCTTTAAATTGCAGACTTGAATTTGGACTTGAATGTAGATGTAGCCAACATTTTAATGATATTTTCTGT
>NW_028156840.1:0-20000 GCF_964263955.1 Coregonus lavaretus
CTGGTGCAACCAAATACCTTCAGAAGTCACATAATTAGTTAAATGAAATCCACCTGTGTGCAATCTAAGTGTCACATGATCTGTCACATGATCTCAGTATATATATATACACCTGTTCTGAATGACCCCAGAGTCTGCAACACCACTAAGCAAGGGGCACCACCAAACAAGCGGCACCATGAAGACCAAGGAGCTCTCCAAACAGGTCAGGGACAAAGTTGTGGAGAAGTACAGATCAGGGTTGGGTTATAAAAAAAATACAGAAACTTTGAACATCCCACGGAGGGAGACTACTCTCCCAGGCAGCTCTCGAGACCAGGTTTCTTTCTGATTGGATCTTTCACTATGAATGGCCTGGCACTGTCCATCCGTCCCCAGTAGATGGCGCTCTCCGTCCATCATAAGTCTGGCGCCTGAGGGTGTAGACAGGAAAACAGACACATTCCATTTTGCCTACTCACGAATTGGTTTAGAACGTCAACGGTTGGAATATCAACAAAGACTCCATCGGGAGTACAATAAATTATAGCCTTAAGTTTAAAAACAAATCTCTACATGTTCAACATTTCAATGGTGCTATTTAACAGGGCATAGGTTTTGTTTCGAAATGTATTACCAAGACGGAGGAAATCCCATAAGCATTTATAGTTTTTATTAGTTAGGGGTAAGTCAATTCCCATACTTTTACCAAAAGTGAACATATGGCAATCTTTTTCTTAGACTATTTCCCAGAGCCTTTAGACAGTCATACAATGCTTTAACCTTATCTTTATCAAATGATCCATAAAGGGACCAACTCAGAATACTTTTCTCACCCCTTATGTACGTCTACGTTTGGGTGTGCAAGTTTGTATACAATTATTATGATTATTATTTCCATGATTACTTTATCAAATCTCCAGTAATCGATTATACACACATACAATTTCTCATTTTTTCCCCATATCTTCACAGAAGCCATATATCGGAACCCCTAGATAACATTGTATATCGAAACGTATTATTCAATCAGCTTACTAGGCAAATTCCAATCTCTTATTATCAAAATTTCAATCTTATTATGCAATGATTGGTTCAGTAGTCTTCAGGCTTGGTGTCCTAAGAGTTCAGTTCTCCTCACATCTCCACCTAATCTGTCACGGTTCTCTCGTCGATACCCACACTCATTTTATTGGTTATTAATCTGATCCTTTACAGTCTAAGAAATAACAACCCACACTCTCCTCATTCACACGGGAGGCTATTCCTCCTGTCAAAAAGGTTAGTCATTCACAGGTATTCTCTCATACATGCATGTTCAACACACCCAGGCCCGGCGCCACCAGGGGGCAGAAGAGGGCAATGCCCCCTTAGTTGGAATATTGTGCCAAAGGCAAGGCTGCTGGTCCGACGCTAATCACCGAAGCCAAGGCCGCTGAGCCAACGCTAATCACAGAGGCCAAGGCCGCTGGGCCGACGCTAATCACAGAGGCCAAGGATGCTGAGCCGACGCTAATCACCGAGGCCAAGGCTGCTGGGCCGACGCTAATCACCGAGCCAAGGCCGCTGGTCCGACGCTAATCACAGAGGCCAAGGCCGCTTGGCCGACGCTAATCACCGAGGCCAAGGCCACTGGGCCGACGCTAATCACCGAGGCCAAGGCCACTGGGCCGACGCTAATCACCGAGGCCAAGGCCACTGGGCCGACGCTAATCACCGAGGCCAAGGCCACTGGGCCGACGCTAATCACCGAGGCCAAGACCGTTGAGCCGACGCTAATCACCGAGGCCAAGGCCACTGGGCCGACGCTAATCACCAAGGCCAAGGCCGCTGAGCCGACGCTAATCACCGAGGCCAAGGCCGCTGAGCCGACGCTAATCACCGAGGCCAAGGCCGCTGGGCCGACGCTAATCACCGAGGCCAAGACCGTTGAGCCGACGCTAATCACCGAGGCCAAGGCCACTGGGCCGACACTAATCACCGAGGCCAAGACCGTTGAGCCGACGCTAATCACCGAGGCCAAGGCCACTGGGCCGACGCTAATCACCGAGGCCAAGGCTGCTGGTCGACACTAATCACCGAGGCCAAGGCCGCTGAGCTGACGCTAATCACCGAGGCCAAGGCCACTGGGCCGACGCTAATCACCGAGGCCAAGACCGTTGAGCCGACGCTAATCACCGAGGCCAAGGCCACTGGGCCGACGCTAATCACCGAGGCCAAGGCTGCTGGTCGACACTAATCACCGAGGCCAAGGCTGCTGGGCCGACGCTAATCACCGAGGCCAAGGCTGCTGGTCGACACTAATCACCGAGGCCAAGGCCGCTGAGCTGACGCTAATCACCGAGGCCAAGGCCGCCGAGCCCAGCAGCAAAGGCAGCTGCGCAACTGTCTTGCAGCCTGGTGACATAGGAGGTAACCAACCCGGCCTGCAGCCGCCAAGACCAAACCTAGCAGCAGCACCGCCAGTATATTACAAGCACCGACGCCTCCGTTAGTGCCTGACGACCTCGGTGATGAGGAGCCAGCGCAGGTTTGTCTGGGGAAATACCCAACCTGCCTGTACTGTGGGAGAAAACTGACATTTTGTAGCACGTGGTTCAAAGGCAGAGAGTGACTGCTGCAAGGCAGATGCAGTTTGATGAGTTATGGGAGAAATACAAGCACACGGACACCCCCGCTCCAAGCAAACGGCAAAGAGTAGTGAGTAGTAATCTGAAAGAATATGTGGTGGAAACAACAATGGGCCAGCTAGAAGAGGACAATGAGAGGGAGTGGAACAGACTGTTTTTCAGCACTCTGGATGCTGTACTGGGAGAAATGTCAGCAAGATTTAACCAACGAAACAGACAACTTGCCTTGCACCCAGAGAATGAAACCTTTATGGATGTGGAAAAAGTGGAACCACTGCTGGACTTAATCTCAGGAGATTTTGTGGAAACTGAGTTTACTGTCGCACGCCAGTTTCTACAGACTGAAATCGCCCGATCTGGAGAAGAAAAATGGACAACGCAGAGCATTTTGGAGAGATTCTCCGGGCCTCTAACAGCAATGTCTACTGTGATGATGGCATTGAAGCTGGGATTAACATTTGGAGAATCCACGGCAACTTGCGAGAACTCTTTTTCAACATAGAAAAACGTATTCAGTGAGCACAGACGGAGCATGTTGCAGAGGAGGAAAGAGCAGCTGATTCAACTGACATTTGAGAGGGATCTTACAAGCAAATTCCGTGGGGAGTGGAAGGAGAGACTGCTGAGGAGGTTCAACACAGCATCAAGGCGGCTGCAACTCTTTTGAATCTGGGTGTGAACAGGCAGCCTGGCTGGGCTTGGAGTATTTAGTTATTTGCTAGCTTTTGGAAATGCGTGGCAAACGTCAGAAATAGGTGTAGACGTGATTTTCTTTATTGGAGTTGCTGCCAAGTCTACTGCTTGATTTCTGTGATTGGATTGGAGAGGTTTGGTTTATAATATAATCGGATTGTTTTTAATGTTGTTTTATAATGTAGAAGAGGTGCTTTGCATTACATTGATGATAGTGGCCAGACCTTGACCAATGGTTGAGTAACGATGTAGCTATAGTGTTGCCATTAACAACTCGTTGCTATGGAATACTAATGTCTCTGTTATCATACGCAGCGTAGGACGGCACTCTGGTGGGAAGACAGCTTGGTAGCTGCGTTCAAGCTGCATTGTAGCGATAAGTCGTGGTAGTGCGTTGTACATTATTGTTTGCTTTCCGCGATTGGAAATGCTTTGTATTGGCATGAGGAAGGGTTATTACGGTAATTAACAACTGTTTTGCATTGTATTGGCATGAGGAAGTGTTATTACGGTAATTAGCAACTGTTTTGCATTGGATTGATGGGTATTTTGCATGTAGCTGTGTAGCGTTGTCATAACTTGCAATTTCTCGAGCCGGTTATGAATTGTCCACGTTTGTAAAGCGGTGCAGTAGCCTGTATTCTTGCGGCAAGACAGCCGTGCGTGGCTGCAAATACATTTTGTGTAATTGTACTATCGATTATTATCCACCCTGTGTTATCAGCAAGCGAAAATAGTTATGCCCCTTTAGTAATTTCTGATGCCCCCTTGCCGAGTTAATCCTACCGCCAGGCTTGGGTTACAGGTGAAATAAATTATGGTGAACGTGCAAGGTGATGAGATTGATGCTCCTTTCCAATAAATATCGAGGGTCTTATTCTGGTGACATGTTGATCGATGCTTGGCTGCTAATGAAGGTAGTTATGTGGCACTACATTAGATCACTCTAATATGGTATCCATGCGCGCTGCAGGATACATTCAGAGTAAGAATTTGTGATTAGTCCGGAGTCCCGGCTAGTGCTGCGGCTGACCCCCTTAAATACCTGCCGCCTCAGTACATCCACCTCTTCCTTTTCTCACCTCATTCATTTGTCTTGGAGATGAGAGGCTGGTGGTTGACAGAGGAAAAGGAAACCAGGTAGAAAGAGGAGGATACAGGGCATTCAGAAAGGATTCTAAACCCTTGACCTTTTCCACATTTTGTTACGTTACAGCATTCTACAATTGATTAAATAAATAACAGTCCTCATCAAATCAAATCAAATTTTATTGGTCACATACACGTGTTTAGCAGATGTTATAGCGGGTGTAGCGAAATGCTTGTGCTTCTAGCTCCGACAGTGCAGTAATATCTAACAATTTCACAACATATACCCAATACACACAAAACTAGTAAGGAATGGAATTTAAGAATATATACATATATGGACAAGCAATAACAGAGCGGCATTGACTAAGATACAGTAGAATATTATAGAATAGAATGCAGTATATACATATGAGATGAGTAGTGCAAGATATGGAAACATTATTCATGGTTAACTAGTCTATTTATTCCACTGATTCATATTGATACCAGTCCATTCATTGGCTGTAAAAGTGGGTAAAAACAGAAAAGCATATTACTGTAGCTATGTGGTCTTTACTTGAGTGTGTTTCAGCAGGGTGAGGTCAGAGAGATGCTTCCAAGGCAGTATTTTTCTGAACTCATAAATACACACAATCTGATGGGATGAATGTTCAACCCCATTTAAATGACCATAAGGTCTATATAGTACCTTTAAGTTAAGACCTCACAGATCTGTTCATGGCAAAGCAGTTCAATTAATGATGTTAATTGATTCTTAAAGAATATAACTTTTATATCATGAGCCTCATCTTGAGGAGTCACCTGTGACAGTATTCATAAAGAGTAGGAGTACTGATCTGGGATCAGTTTTGCCTTTTAGATCATAATGAAACAGATTAGATGGACAGGGGGGGACCTGATCCTAGATCAGCACTCCTCCTCTGGGACACTGCCTTTATGAAACCGAACACATAGTCGTAGTCTAGTTACAGCAGGTGGTTACTGCCATCTAGTGGAAGATACCAATAAAACACTTTATTATCAGGATGGGGAGACGGTTGAGCTGAAACAGAACATGGAATAGCCTTCATTTCTCAGAACAAGACTGACGAGTTTTAGAAGAAAGTTATTTGTTTCTGGCCATTTTGAGGCTGTAATCGAACCCACAATTGCTGATGATCCAGATACTCAACTAGTCTCAAGAAGGCCAGTTTTATTGCTTCTTTAATCAGCACAACAGTTTTCAGCTGTGCTAACATAATTGCAAAAGGGTTTTCTAATAATCAATTAGCCTTTTAAAATGATCAACTTGGATTAGCAAACACAAGTCCTGTGTTGGAACACAGGACTGATGGTTGCTGATAATGGGCCTCTGTACGCCTATGTAGATATTCCATTAAAAATCAGCCGTTTCCAGCTACAATAGCCATTTACAACATTAACAATGTCTACACTGTATTTCTGATCAATTTGATGTTATTTTAATTTTTTTAAATTGCTTTTCTTTCGAAAACAAGGACATTTCAAAGTGACCCCAAACTTTTGAATGGTAGTGTATATCAGAACAAATAGCAGCAGGAATGGTTATACAGCTAGAGACACAATACTGTTAAAATATATATCAGTATATTATGGAAACTAGTTATTGCAGGTAAATACAATTATTATTATAAAATCAGTAAGGTACACATTTGCACTAAATGATCATGAATGGGCAATCTGTTGGGTAAAAAACCCACTGCAGTAGTTATTTTATGGTAACCAGCTGTCAATAGTTCTTTGCTACATATGAATATGCATAAAGGAGCCAAAGGCACCTTGATTACATAGATCACACAGAAGAGAGGTTAATATGTTCATTAAATTGTGTTTTCTAGGTGGAAGGTTTACCCTGTGTATGAGATTAAAATGTATCAGCTGATGATTAGGATTGTTAGATGAACCCACTAAGTTCCTGATGAACTCAACTGGTGAGCCTCTTTAGCAGCTAGTTCCATGGACACACTGATTTCAATGTCCTTTGCCAAGGTCAGATGACTTTCAGTCAACAGTCTCTTTTGTGTAGCTTCACTCCGTAGCCCACATACTAGTCTGTCTCTAATGATGTCATTTAGAACAGCATTAAACTCAGTGTTCTGGTAGTTTCTTTAATGCAGCAGCAAACATTGTTACTGATTCTCCCTCTTCCTGATGTCTCCTGTGGAACCTGAACCTATCAGCATTAACTAGTGGTTTTGGTGAAAAATGTCCTTTAAGTATCTCCACAATATCCCCATACGTCTTATTACCTGTTCTGTCTGGCTGTAGCAGGCTGCCTAGTAAATTAAATGTCTTTGGCCCCATTACACTAAAACATGGAGGCACAATGTTGTCCTCATCTATGTCATTTACAATAACAAAATATTCAAACCGTTCTGCCTATGAGCTCCACTGCTCAATACTTTTATCAAACTGACCAATGTTTCCAACAATTCCAATTATTTTTCATTTCTCAATAAGGTCCTGATTGTCACTCACTTCAATATTGTCCTCAACCAAAGCAATATTTTCCTCAGTCATGTGATCTTCATTCACTTCACTCACTGACGTTTCCTCCTAAGTTCGCTCATTTAGCAGATTTAATTAAAAGGTTTGTCTTCACAGTTGAATAAATGTCCTTTCCTTCAATCAATGTATATTCCTCCCTTTTTAATCAAGTTGTTTTCCCGCTCCGACATCCGTCTCAAGTCCTTTTCTGACGTCATGACGATGCTAACTCTCTCTTAGCTAGCTGGACTATGCACTTGCCTCTGCTAGCAATACACTTTGCTAACATTAGCCTAGACTGGACCACAGAAAATAACAGTTTTATACAGTTGTAAAAACTAACTTCTTCCAGACAGAATAGTTCCTGTAGATTCAGACTTACTCATCACCAATCTGTTGTTATGTCTCGTGGGTTTCATAACCACGTCTGTATAACAATTCAATAATGATGAGACAGGAGACAGGAACCAGTTCAACCATTTATCTGGAACGTGATCATCTCAACACATCCAAACCCCCATGATGCTCTGCAGCACAATCCCAATATACAACAAATACATAGATAAGTAAATGGACACTAAACAAAACTCATAGAGGAATTTAAATGTTCAGTTGTAGAAAGTAGGGCCATGGGATAGGGTCAGAAAGGTCAGTATGTTTGATAACTGGTTACAGAGGTAACATAACAAGCATAAGGTCCATTATAACACAGTGAAGTAGAGGTGGGAGCTAAAAGCAGACATGGACAGTGAGACGGTGTGAGGAGGTCAGGGGTGAAACACTAGATCAGGACAGGTAGAAATGGCAGGGCTGGAAATAGACACAGAGACACATTCTGATCATGGCTCAGACCTGACCTGAGACACCCAAACAGAAGATGCCATAGCAATGTGGAAATGTGTCCAGTGTGTGTGTGTGTGTGTCCAGTGTGTTTGTGTGTGTGTCCAGTGTGTGTGTGTATCCAGTGTGTGTGTGTGTGTGTGTGTGTGTGTGTGTCCAGTGTGTGTCCAGAGTGTGTCCAGTGTGTGTGTGTGTGTTTAGTGTGTGTGTGTTCAGTGTGTGTGTTTGTGTTCAGTGTGTGTGTGTGTGTCCAGTGTGTGTGTGTGTGTGTGTTCAGTGTTTGTGTGTCCAGTGTGTGTGTGTGTGTTCAGTGTGTGTGGGTGTGTTCAGTGTGTGTGTGTGTGTCCAGTGTGTGTGTGATCAGTGTGTGTGTGTGTGTTCAGCGTGTGTGTGTTCAGTGTGTGTGTGTCCAGTTTGTGTGTGTGTGTGTGTGTGTCCAGTGTGTGTGTGTGTGTGTCTAGGGTGTGCATGTGTGTGGGTGTGTCTGTGTGTGTCTAGTGTGCGTGTGTGTCCAGTGTGTGTGTCCAGTGTGTTTCTGTTCAGTGTGTTTGAGTTCAGTGTATGTGTGTGTCCCCAGAGTGTGTGTGTGTGTGTGTGTGTGTGTGTGTGTGTGTCTAGTATGTGTGTGTGTGTGTTCAATGTGTGTGTGTGTGTTTCCAGTGTGTGTGTCCTGTGTGTGTGTGTCCTGTGTGTGTGTGTCCAGTGTGTGTGTGTTCAGTGTGTGTGTGTCCAGTGTGTGTGTGTCCAGTGTATGTGTGTGTGTGTGTTCAGTGTGCGTGTGTGTGTGTGTCCAGTCAGTGTGGGTTTGTGTCCAGTGTGTGTGTCTGTGTCCAGTGTGTGTGTGCGTGTGTGTGTTCAGTGTGTGTGTGTCCAGTGTGTGTGTGTGTGTGTGTATTCAGTGTGTGTGTGTCCAGTGTGTGTTGTGTGTTCAGTGTGTTTGTGTCCAGTGTGTGTGTGTGTGTGTGTCTGTGTGTGTCTAGTGTGCGTGTGTGTCCAGTGTGTTTGCATTTGTGTCCAGTGTGTGTGTGTGTGTTCAGTGTGTGTTTGTCCAGTGTGTGTGTGTCCAGTGTGTGTGTGTGTGTGTGTGTGTGTGTGTGTGTCCAGTGTGTATGTGTGTATGTCCAGTGTGTGTGTCCAGTGTGTGTCCCCAGTGTGTGTGTGTGTTCACTGTGTGTGTGTGTGTTTACAGTGTGTGTGTGTGTGTTCACTGTGTGAGTGTGTTTACAGTGTGTGTGTGTGTGTGTCCAGTGTGTTTGTGTGTGAGTGTCCAGTGTGTATGTGTGTGTGTGTCCAGTGTGTGTGTGTGTGTGTGTCCAGAGTGTGTGTGTGTGTCCAGTGTGTATGTGTGTGTGTGTCCAGTGTGTGTGTGTGTGTCCAGAGTGTGTGTGTCCAGTGTGTTTGTGTGTGAGTGTCCAGTGTGTGTGTTCAGTGTGTGTGTGTGTGTGTGTGTGTGTGTGTGTGTGTGTGTGTCCAGTGTGTATGTGTGTGTGTGTGTCCAGTGTGTATGTCTGTGTTTGTCCAGTGTGTGTGTGTGTGTGTGTGTGTGTGTGTCCAGTGTGTGTGTGTGTGTGTGTCCAGTGTGTGTGTGTGTGTGTGTGTGTGTCCAGTGTGTATGTGTGTGTGTGTCCAGTGTGTATGTGTGTGTGTGTGTCCAGTGTGTGTGTGTGTGTATGTGTGTCCAGTGTATGTGTGTGTGTTCAGTGTGTGTGTGTCCAGTGTGTATGAGTGTGTGTGTGTGTGTGTTTGTCTCCAGTGTGTGTGTGTGTGTATTCAGTTTGTGTGTGTGTGTGTCCAGTGTGTGTGTGTGTGTGTGTTCAGTGTGTGTGTCTGTCCATCATGTGTGTGTCCAGTGTGTATGTGTGTGTGTTTGTGTGTGTGTGTTTGTCTCCAGTCTGTGTGTGTGTGTGTGTGTGTGTATTCAGTGTGTGTGTGTATGTGTGTTCAGTGTGTGTGTGTGTGTCCAGTGTGTGTGTGTCCAGCATGTGTGTGTCCAGTGTGTATGTGTGTGTGTGTGTGTGTGTGTGTGTGTGTGTGTTTGTCTCCAGTGTGTGTATGTGTGTATTCAGTGTGTGTGTGTGTGTGTCCAGTGTGTGTGTGTGTGTGTGTGTGTTCAGTGTGTGTGTCTGTCCAGCATGTGTGTGTCCAGTGTGTATGTGTGTGTGTGTGTGTGTCCAGTGTGTATGTGTTTGTGTGTTCAGTGTGTGTGTTCAGTTTGTGTCTGTGTGTGTCCAGTGTGTGTGTGTGTCCAGTGTGTGTGTGTGTGTCCAGTGTGTGTGTGTGTCAGTGTGTGTGTGTGTCCAGTGTGTGTGTGTGTGTGTGTGTTCAGTGTGTGTGTCTGTCCAGCATGTGTTTGTCCAGTGTGTATGTGTGTATGTGTGTGTGTGTGTGTCCAGTGTGTATGTGTGTGTGTGTGTCCAGTGTGTGTGTTCAGTGTGTATGTGTGTGTGTGTGTGTGTGTCCAGTGTGTGTGCGTGTCCAGTGTGTGTGTGTGTCCAGTCAGTGTGTTTGTGTGTGTTTCCAGTGTGTGTATGTGTTTGTGTTCAGTGTGTGTGTGTATGTGTTCAGTATGTGTGTGTGTGTGTGTGTCTAGTGTGTGTGTGTGTATCCAGTGTGTGTGTGTTGAGTGTGTTTGTGTCCAGTGTGTTTGTGTGTGTGTGTTCAGTGTGTGTGTGTCCAGTGTGTGTGTGTGTGTCCAGTGTGTGTGTGTGTGTTCAGTGTGTGTGTGTCCAGTGTGTGTGTGTCCAGTGTGTGTGTGTGTGTTCAGTGTGTGTGTGTGTGTGTGTGTGTGTGCGTCCAGTGTGTGTGTGTATGTGTGTGTGTCCAGTGTGTGTGTGTATGTGTTCAGTATGTGTGTGTGTGTGTCAAGTGTGTGTGTGTGTGTATCCAGTGTGTGTGTGTTCAGTGTGTTTGTGTCCAGTGTGTTTGTGTGTGTGTGTTCAGTGTGTGTGTGTCCAGTGTGTGTGTGTGTGTCCAGTGTGTGTGTGTGTTCAGTGTGTGTGTGTCCAGTGTGTATGTGTTCAGTGTGTGTGTGTGTGTTCAGTGTGTGTGTGTGTGTGTGTGTGTGCGTCCAGTGTGTGTGTGTGTGTATGTGTGTGTGTTCAGTGTGTGTGTGTCCAGTGTGTGTTTGTGTCTCCAGTGTGTGTTCAGTGTGTGTGTGTCCAGTGTGTGTGTGTCCAGTGTGTGTGTGTGTGTTCAGTGTGTGTGTGTGTGTGTGTGTGTGCATCCAGTGTGTGTGTGTATGTGTGTGTGTCCAGTGTGTGTGTGTATGTGTTCAGTATGTGTGTGTGTGTGTCAAGTGTGTGTGTGTGTGTGTATCCAGTGTGTGTGTGTGTTCAGTGTGTGTGTGTCCAGTTAGTGTGTCCCGAGTGGCGCAGTGGTCTAAGGCACTGCATCGCAGTGCTAGCTGTGCCACTAGAGATCCTGGTTCGAATCCAGGCTCTGTCGTAGCCGGCCGCAACCGGGAGACCCATGGGGCGGCGCACAATTGGCCCAGCGTCGTCCAGGGTAGGGGAGGGAATGGCCGGCAGGGATGTAGCTCAGTTGATAGAGCATGGCGTTGCAACGCCAGGGTTCTGGGTTCGATTCCCATGGGGTATGAAAATTTAAAAAAGAATAATGTATGCACTAACTGTAAGTCGCTCTGGATAAGAGCGTCTGCTAAATGACGTAAAATGTAAATGTAAATGTGTGTGTGTGTGTGTTCAGTGTGTGTGTGTGTTCAGTGTGTGTGTGTGTTCAGTGTGTGTGTGTGTCCAGTGTGTGTGTGTGTTCAGTGTGTGTGTGTGTTCAGTGTGTGTGTGTCCAGTGTGTGTATGTTCAGTGTGTGTGTGTTCAGTGTGTGTTTGTGTCCAGTCAGTGTGTGTGTGTGTGTGTGTGTGTCCAGTGTGTGTGTGTTCAGTTTATGTTTGTCCAGTGTGTTTGTGTGTGAGTGTGTCCATTGTGTGTGCATGTTTTCAGTGTGTGTGTGTGTGTGTCCAGTGTGTATGTGTGTGTGTGTGTTCAGTGTGTGTTTGTGCCCAGTGTGTTTGTGAGTCCAGTGTGTGTCCAGTTTGTGTGTGTGTGTGTGTGTGTGTGTCAGTGTTACCATGGTTATTATTTACAGGGACACTGAGGAGTCAAGATAAACCCTAAACCCTGGATAGAGGGGCTCAGTGAATGTGGAGTGGAATGTGTTCAGGTGGGTCAGTGTGTCAGAGGAGACTCTGTAGAAGGACAGAGTGCCGGCTGGCCAGTCCAGATACACTCCTACTCTGTGGGAGCTGGAGGAGGGGACGTCTATGGTAGTGGACTTATTATTGTGACAGGCAGAGTAACTGTTGTCAGAGCAGATCAGACTCCAGGACTTGTCATTGTGTCCAATCATACAGTCATCACCCCATCCTCTCCTGCTGATTCCTTTATATGCCACTCCTATATCAGCCCCTTCCCCACTCCACTCTACCTCCCAGTAACAGCGCCCAGTCAGACCCTCTCTACACAGCACCTGTTCCCAGACCTTAAATCTCTCTGGGTGATCAGGATACGGCTGCTCCTCTCTCCTCCTATATGTCACCTTTCTGTTCTCCTCAGACAGAGAGAGGAATCTGTTTACTGTGTTTAGGTCCAGTGTGAGATCACAGACATCTGATGGATGAAACCAGACACAATATTAGAAATCATCATCATTCACATTAGAATGTTAACTCACTTTACACTAATTCATTTAATGTAGATGTTTCTAGGTATCAAAAGGAGAAGTTAAGGTTGAGACTTGTTGAATGATCATATGTTATACTGTATGGTAATATAAAACACACTTATTCCCATTAATTACACACACACACACACACACACAAACACACACACACACACACACACACACACACTGGCCACACACACACATCCTGAACACTCACACACATCCTGAACACACACACCCTGAACACACACACACACTGAACACACACACACACACACACACACACATCCTGAACACACACAGGAACATGCCACACACATACACACACACACACATTTCTAAAGTAACATGAACACGTCACACACATACACAGACACACACATGGTCAAAGCAACTCTTAGTAAACTTTGGTGTCCCTGATTTGTGCTTCTGTAGAACGACAGCTGATATTTAATATGACCAAGTAAGTAATGATGGTGGTCTTTGACTTTGACTTCACTTGAATTAAGACTTATTCTTAGTCATATTCTTCACAGCAGTCAACACTCACATTTTCTAAGTCCAGGTTTCATTGTGTTCTCTCCACCATGTTCCACACTGTAGCGGTAAGCAGAAGAACAGACAGTCATTGAGGGATACACCTGAACTCACACACACACACACACACACACACACACACACACACACACACACACACACACACACACACACAGTCAGCATATAACTTTGTCCAAGTCTGTGTGTGTGGGGCCAGTGTCTGTGTGTGTGTGTGTGTGTGTGTGTGTGTCCAGTGTGTGTGTGTGTGTGTGTGTCCAGTGTGTGTGTGTGTCCAGTGTTTGTGTGTGTGTGTGTTCTTTGTGTGTGTGTGTCCAGTGTGAGTGTGTGTGTGTGTGTGTGTCCATCGTGTGTGTGTGTGTGTGTCCAGTGTGTGTGTGTGTGTGTGTGTGTGTTCAATGTGTATGTGTGTGTGTGTGTCCAGTGTGTCTGTGTTTGTCCAGTGTGTGTGTGTCCAGTGTGTGTGTGTGTGTTCTTTGTGTGTGTGTGTCCAGTGTGTGTGTGTGTGTCCAGTTTGTGTGTGTGTCCAGTGTTTGTGTGTGTGTGTGTTCTTTGTGTGTGTGTGTCCAGTGTGAGTGTGTGTGTGTGTGTGTGTCCATCGTGTGTGTGTGTGTGTGTCCAGTGTGTGTGTGTGTGTGTGTGTGTGTGTGTGTGTGTTCAGTGTGTATGTGTGTGTGTGTGTGTCCAGTGTGTCTGTGTTTGTCCAGTGTGTGTGTGTGTGTTCTTTGTGTGTGTGTGTCCAGTGTGAGTGTGTGTGTGTGTCCATCGTGTGTGTGTGTGTGTGTCCAGTGTGTGTGTGTGTGTGTGTGTGTGTGTTCAGTGTGTATGTGTGTGTGTGTGTCCAGTGTGTCTGTGTTTGTCCAGTGTGTGTGTGTCCAGTGTGTGTGTGTGTGTGTGTGCGTGTGTGTGTGTGTCCAGTGTGAGTGTGTGTTTGAGTGTGTGTGTCCAGTGTGAGTGTGTGTGTGTGTGTGTCCAGTGTGTGTGTGTGTCCAGTGTGTGTGTGGGTGTCCAGTGTGAGTGTGTGTGTCCAGTGTGTGTGTGTGTGTGTGTGTGTGCGTGTGTGTCCAGTTTGTGTCTGTGTGTCCAGTGTGTGTGTGTATGTGTCCAGTGTGTGTGTCTTTGTCCAGTGTGTGTGTGTGTGTGTGTGTGTGTGTCCAGTGAGTGTCCAGTGTGTGTGTGTGTGTGTGTGTCCATTGTGTATGTGTGTCCAGTATGTGTGTGTGTGTGTGTGCATCCAGTGTGTGTGTGTGTGTCAGTGTGCGTGTGTGTCCAGTGTGTGTGTGTGTTGGTGTGTATGTGTCCAGTGTGTATGTGTGTGCAGTGTGTGTGTGTGTGTGTGTCCAGTGTGTGTGTCCAGTGTGTATGTGTGTCCAGTGTGTGTGTGTGTGTGTGTGTGTGTGTCCAGTGTGTGTTTTGTGTGTTCACACTGGACACACACACACACACACACACACACAGACACACACACACACACTGGACACACACACACACACAGTCTTTATATAACTTAGTCCAAGTGGTGGTCAAGTGTGTGTGTGTGTGTGTGTGTCCAGTGTGTGTGTGTGTCCAGTGTGTGTGTGTTTTCAGTGTGTGTGTGTCCAGTGTGTGTGTCCTTTGTGAGTTTGTGTGTGTTTGTCCAGTGTGTGTGTTTCCAGTGTGTGTGTGTGTGTGTGTGTGTGTCCAGTGTGTGTGTGTGTCCAGTGTGTGTGTGTTTTCAGTGTGTGTGTGTCCAGTGTGTGTTTTCAGTGTGTGTGTGTCCAGTGTGTGTGTGTGTCCAGTGTGTGTATGTCCAGTGTGTGTGTGTGTGTGTCCAGTGTGAGTGTGTTTCCAGTGTGTGTGTGTGTGTGTTTGTGTGTGTGTGAGTGTGCTGGTCCAGTGTGTGTGTGTGTGTGTGTGTGTGTCCAGTGTGTGTGTGTGTGTGTGTGTCCAGTGTGTGTGTGTGCGTGTGTCCAGTGTGTGTGTGTGTGTGTGTCCAGTGTGTGTGTGTGTGTGTGTGTGTGTCAAGGATGTGTGTGTGTGTGTGTCCAGCGTGTGTGTGTGTGTCCAGTGTGAATGTGTGTGTGTGTGTCCAGTGTGTGTGTTCAGTGTGTGTGTCCGTGTGAGTGTGAGTGTGTGTGTCCAGTTTGTGTCCAGTGTGTGTGTGTGTCCAGTGTGTGTGTCCAGTGTGTGTGTCCAGTGTGTGTGTGTTTCCAGTATGTGTGTGTGTGTACAGTGTGTGTGTGTGTGTGTGTGTGTGTGGGTGTGTGTGTGTGTGTGTGTGTGTGTTTGTCCAGTGTGAGTGTGAGTGTGAGTGTGTGTGTCCAGTTTGTGTCCAGTGTGTGTGTGTGTCCAGTGTGTGTGTCCGTGTGAGTTTGTGTGTGTGTGTTTCCAGTATGTGTGTGTGTGTCCAGTGTGTGTGTGTGTGTGTGTGTGTGTGTGTGTGTGTTTGTCCAGTGTGAGTGTGTGTGTGTCCGTGTGAGTTTGTGTGTGTGTGTCCAGTGTGTGTGTGTGACCAGTGTGTGTGTATGTGTCCAGTCTGTGTGTGTCCAGTGTGTGTCCTGATACACGTGCACACACACACACTGGACACACACACACACACACATGCACACACTGGACACACACTGGACACACACCACACACACACACACACACACACACACACACACACACACACAGTGTTTATATAACTTAGTCCAAGTGGTGGTCAGAATGTTTGTCTTAACTAGCCTGATAACTCCAACATGTCTGATATGAACATTGACATAAACCCTCTACATACTTGAGTTTCTCCAGTCTGCATTGTGGATCCTCCAGTCCAGCAGAGAGCAGTCTGACTCCTGAGTCTCCTGGGTGATTGTAGCTCAGGTCCAGCTCTCTCAGGTGTGAGGGGTTTGACTTCAGAGCTGAGACCAGAGAAGCACAGCCTTCCTCTGTGACTAGACAGCCTGACAGCCTGCAAAGAGTCAAATCATATTAAAACCACACTGCTATTCTTTGGTGGTCAAAATAGAGTGGCAGTATATTTTTTCAACATATTCAGATACATCAGTGTCCTGAAACCTGCCATATCTATTCATAAATTAATGCATCATTATTATAAATGACAAATTATCAAAGTATTGCTTGTAGAGAGAAACATGTATAGTACGAATATTTGAGTAGACTGACCAGAGCAGTTTAAAAAGCAGTATCAGTCAAAAGACAGACAGTGAGGTATCAGATTTAGATTGTATTGAGTATACAGTCCACACCATATCTATTTTGACAGTGAAGCTAACGTTTTAAATGTGGCTCTATACTCCAACGTTTTGGATTTCAGATCAAATGTTTCATATGAGGTGACAGTATATAATGTCACCTTTTATTTGAGGGTATTTTAATACATATCTGTTTCACCGTTTAGAAATGAAAGCACTTTATGTATCTAGTCCCCCCATTTTGAAGAAGTCAAACGTATTCTGACCAATTCACTTATAATGTATTAAAGTAGTCAAAGTTTAGTATTTGGTCCCAAACAGTTTGTTTTGGTTGTGTTTTGGGTTATGTTTTGTCCAATAGTAACTGAATGGTGGATGATGACTGGAGTAATTTTCTGTCTAAGTGAGTAATTAACATGTTTCTAAACACTACTAAATTCATCCTGATGATGCCATGATTAAGAAAAATCATGAATGAATTATGAATAATAATGAGTGAGAAAGTTACAGAGGCTACAACAAAACATGCTAACCTCTCACCATTACCAATAACAGAGGGGGTATGATCCTTGTTCCTCTGTAACTTTCTCATTGATCATCATTCACGATTCATTCATGATTATTCATAATCATGGTAGCATCCACATGAATGTAGAAGTGTTCAGAAAAATCTTCTATTCTTACTGACAATACAAGTGAAGTGATTCCAAAATGACAGGACATTATTCACCATTCAGTTTCTATTGGGGAAAACATCATCCAAAACACAACCAAGACAAACTGCAAATGCATTCAACAAGTTTGTAGAATCACAAGCTTTATGTAATCACTGTGGGTAAGCAATATGGGACCAAATACTAAACTTATGACTACTTTAATACAATATAAGTGAATATGTCCAAATTATTAAGACTTTTTCAAATGGGAGAACTAGATACATAAACTGCTTTCATTTCTAAACAGTAACACAGATATGTATGAAAATACTCTCAAATAAAAGGTGACATTATATACTGTCACCTAATATGAAACATTATATCTCAAATCCAAAATGCTGGAGCATAGCACCAAATGTAAAACTGTAAGCTTCACTGTCCAAACACATATGGTGTGGACTATGTGTGCCTGGTAAACACATGTGGATCTGGTGAACAGTTATCACTTGTTGACCAACTACAGGAATACTGACCTCAGAGTCTCCAGTTTACAGTGGGGATTCCCCAGTCCAGCAGAGAGCAGCTTCACTCCTGAATCCTTCAGGTCATTGTTACTCAGATCCAGCTCTCTCAGGTGTGAGGGGTTTGAACTGAGCACTGAGGCCAACACTTCACAGGATGTGTCTGTGAGTTTACAGCCAGTGAGTCTGTCAACAGAGTAAATACCATGAGGGACAGGTTGTATTAAAATGTTACATTTAGCTTTTCCTGCTTACACTGTTATCCCTCCACTAATAATGTGAACACTGTGTATAGATGTCTCAATGCTACAACTTTTCTGATCCGTTTGTATTACAGTTTGTTTAAGACTTTTCAGCTGATAGAAAGTTTAGTCAGCCAATGAAAATATTGTTGTTCTTACCTACAGTAAAGTTTGGTCTGAGGGATAGTCACATGAGTACTTACAGAGCCAGTCAGCCAATAAAAATGCTGCTGTAACTACAATGTATTTTGGTGTGGGATATTTCCATGAATACTTACAGAGCTTTCCTGCAGCCTCTCACAGCTGGGAGCAGTCTCCTACGACCCTCCTCTGATGTCTTGTATACCTTCAGGTCAAACACATCCAGAACCTCCTCTGATATCTGTAGCATGTAGGCCAGTGCTGAACACTGAGAAAGTGTGAGTTTTTTTGATCTCTTCTCTGACCTCAAGTACGCTTGGATTTCCTCCTGTACTGAATGGTCTTTCATCTCTATCAGACAGTGGAAGAGATTGATGCACCTCTCAGGGGAGATGTTCTTCCTCTGCATCACCTTAAGGGATCGGATTGTTTTCTGGACGCTGTCTGGACTGCTTTCTGTCTGTGTCACCAGACCTCGTAGGAGTTTCTGATTGGACTCCAGTGACATGCCATGAAGGAAGCGGACAAAGAGGTCCAGGTGTCCGTTCTTGCTCTCCAAGGCTTTATCCACGGTACTCTTCAGCAGCTCATGCAAGGTTAGCTCTTCAGATGCAGCTCTAGACTTTCTCTTGAGGAAGGGCTTCAGTGCATCCATGTTCTTGGTTGTGTAACAATGGTACATGTAGACAGCTGAGAGAAACTCCTGAATGCTCAGATGAACAAAGCAGTACACCACTCTCTGAAATAACACAGACTCTTCTTTAAAGATTTGTGTGCACACTCCTGAGTACACTGAGGCTTCTTTGACATCAATGCCACACTCTTTCAGGTCTTCTTCATAGAACATGAGATTACCCTTCTCCAGATTTTCAAACGCCAGCTTCCCCAGCTTCAGAAGAATTTCCTTATCTGACTCCATGAGCTCCTGTTGATCCATCTCATCTCTTCCATGATATTTCTGGTTCTTCAGGCTGGTCTGAATGAGCAGGAAGTGTATTGACATCTCAGTCAGAGTCGTGGGCATCTCTCTCCTCTTTTCTGTACTCAACATGTGTTCAAGGACTATTGCAGAAATCCAACAGAACACTGGCATGTGGCACATGATGTGGAGGCTCCTTGATGTCTTTATGTGTGAGATGATTCTGCTGGCCAGATCCTCATCACTGAATCTCTTCCTGAAGTACTCCTCCTTCTGTGGGTCATTGAACCCTCGTACCTCTGTCACCTGGTCAACACACTCAGGGGGGATCTGATTGGTTGCTGCAGGTCG
Source organism: Coregonus lavaretus (assembly GCF_964263955.1). Classification (NCBI taxonomy): domain Eukaryota; kingdom Metazoa; phylum Chordata; class Actinopteri; order Salmoniformes; family Salmonidae; genus Coregonus; species Coregonus lavaretus. The sequence continues at coordinate 18,982 of NW_028156840.1, forward strand.
GGAGGTTATCCATAGGAGAGCAGAGGGAAGCAGATTCCCCTTGATGAGGTTTGTCAGCAGAACATCGACAGACGATGTCTGGGTGACATCAGACACCTTTTCATTGTGCTGGAAATCCAATGGAAGTCTGCTTTCATCCAAACCATCAAAGATGAACATAGCTTTACAGGCAGTGAGTTTCTTTGCATTGCCTATGTCTAGTTCTGTGTGGAAGCCATTTAAAAGTCTGAGAAGACTGTACTGGAGATCTTTAATCAAGTTCAGCTCCCGGAAAGGAAGCACAAATATGATATCCACATCTTGGTTCGCCTTCTCTTCAGCCCAGTCTAGGATGAACTTCTGCACAGAGACTGTTTTTCCGATGCCAGCGATGCCCTTCGTCAGCACAGTTCTGATGCTTCTCTCTTGGCCTGGTAAGGGTTTAAAGATGTCATTGCAGTGGATTGCTGTGTCATGTGATGTTGGTGTCCTGGATGCTGTCTCTAGCTGCCACACCTCATGTTCATTGTTAACCTCTTCACTCTCTCCCTCGGTGATGTAGAGCTCTGTGTAAATCCTGTTGAGGGGAGTTTGGTTCCCTGCTTTTTCGATGCCTTCTATCACACATTCATACCTCCTTTTCAGACTGTCTTTATGGTTTACTATAGCTCTCTGCAGGCTGTCATCCACTACAAGGGAAGCGGAAAAATGATGTGTATCAGAAACATTTGTTCACAGGATGAAAAGTGGGCCTTCCACAACTACAGTAACTTCTATTATCTCATAATATTATAGTTAACTACTGTAAATCATATTAAGGTATTGACTTGGCCCACGTGTGCAAGTGGTCTTCCTGTTTTCAGAGCCTCTTGTTTTATTGGGTTGACTCAGCTGCTGTAGTACAGGACGTGTTCTGGATCTCTTTCTACACTGAGGACAGTCATAGTCTCCTGAAGGAGCAGGTTTCTCCCAGTATCTGGTGATGCACTGTCTGCAGAACCTGTGTCCACAGGTGATAGAGACTGGATCCCTCAGCACCT
>NW_028156839.1:0-5000 GCF_964263955.1 Coregonus lavaretus
GAACACGCAGAAAAAGTTCACCTCAATCCATGGAGGCAAAAAGGACAATGTTGGAGTTTAAGTCAATAAGAGAGAAGCAGCGAAATGGAGAGAACAGTAGTCTAATGTTATAGAAGGGAGGGTCAGAACAGTAGTCTAATGTTATAGAAGGGAGGGTCAGAACAGTAGTCTAATGTTATAGAAGGGAGGGTCAGAACAGTAGTCTAATGTTATAGAAGGGAGGGTCAGAACAGTAGTCTAATGTTATAGAAGGGAGGGTCAGAACAGTAGTCTAATGTTATAGAAGGGAGGGTCAGAACAGTAGTCTAATGTTATAGAAGGGAGGGTCAGAACAGTAGTCTAATGTTATAGTAGTCTAATGTTATAGAAGGGAGGGTCAGAACAGTAGTCTAATGTTATAGAAGGGAGGTCAGAACGAGTAGTCTAATGTTATAGAAGGGAGGGTCAGAACAGTAGTCTAATGTTATAGAAGGGAGGGTCAGAACAGTAGTCTAATGTTATAGAAGGGAGGGTCAGAACAGTAGTCTAATGTTATAGAAGGGAGGGTCAGAACAGTAGTCTAATGTTATAGAAGGGAGGGTCAGAACAGTAGTCTAATGTTATAGAAGGGAGGGTCAGAACAGTAGTCTAATGTTATAGAAGGGAGGGTCAGAACAGTAGTCTAATGTTATAGAAGGGAGGGTCAGAACAGTAGTCTAATGTTATAGAAGGGAGGGTCAGAACAGTAGTCTAATGTTATAGAAGGGAGGGTCAGAACAGTAGTCTAATGTTATAGAAGGGAGGGTCGGAACAGTAGTCTAATGTTATAGAAGGGAGGGTCGGAACAGTAGTCTAATGTTATAGAAGGGAGGTCGAAGTTTAGAGGAGGGTCGGAACAGTAGTCTAATGTTATAGAAGGGAGGGTCGGAACAGTAGTCTAATGTTATAGAAGGGAGGGTCAGAACAGTAGTCTAATGTTATAGAAGGGGGGGTCAGAACAGTAGTCTAATGTTATAGAAGGGAGGGTCCAGAACAGTAGTCTAATGTTATAGAAGGGAGGGATCAGAACAGTAGTCTAATGTTATAGAAGGGAGGGTCAGAACAGTAGTCTAATGTTATAGAAGGGAGGGTCAGAACAGTAGTCTAATGTTATAGAAGGGAGGGTCAGAACAGTAGTCTAATGTTATAGAAGGGAGGGTCAGAACAGTAGTCTAATGTTATAGAAGGGAGGGTCAGAACAGTAGTCTAATGTTATAGAAGGGAGGGTCAGAACAGTAGTCTAATGTTATAGAAGGGAGGGTCAGAACAGTAGTCTAATGTTATAGAAGGGAGGGTCAGAACAGTAGTCTAATGTTATAGAAGGGAGGGTCAGAACAGTAGTCTAATGTTATAGAAGGGAGGGTCAGAACAGTAGTCTAATGTTATAGAAGGGAGGGTCAGAACAGTAGTCTAATGTTATAGAAGGGAGGGTCAGAACAGTAGTCTAATGTTATAGAAGGGAGGGTCAGAACAGTAGTCTAATGTTATAGAAGGGAGGGTCAGAACAGTAGTCTAATGTTATAGAAGGGAGGGTCAGAACAGTAGTCTAATGTTATAGAAGGGAGGGTCAGAACAGTAGTCTAATGTTATAGAAGGGAGGGTCAGAACAGTAGTCTAATGTTATGGAAGGGAGGGTCAGAACAGTAGTCTAATGTTATAGAAGGGAGGGCCAGAACAGTAGTCTAATGTTATAGAAGGGAGGGTCAGAACAGTAGTCTAATGTTATAGAAGGGAGGGTCAGAACAGTAGTCTAATGTTATAGAAGGGAGGGTCAGAACAGTAGTCTAATGTTATAGAAGGGAGGGTCGGAACAGTAGTCTAATGTTATAGAAGGGAGGGTCAGAACAGTAGTCTAATGTTATAGAAGGGAGGGTCGGAACAGTAGTCTAATGTTATAGAAGGGAGGGTCAGAACAGTAGTCTAATGTTATAGAAGGGGGGGTCAGAACAGTAGTCTAATGTTATAGAAGGGAGGGTCAGAACAGTAGTCTAATGTTATAGAAGGGAGGGTCAGAACAGTAGTCTAATGTTATAGAAGGGAGGATCAGAACAGTAGTCTAATGTTATAGAAGGGAGGGTCAGAACAGTAGTCTAATGTTATAGAAGGGAGGGTCAGAACAGTAGTCTAATGTTATAGAAGGGAGGGTCAGAACAGTAGTCTAATGTTATAGAAGGGAGGGTCAGAACAGTAGTCTAATGTTATAGAAGGGAGGGTCAGAACAGTAGTCTAATGTTATAGAAGGGAGGGTCAGAACAGTAGTCTAATGTTATAGAAGGGAGGGTCAGAACAGTAGTCTAATGTTATAGAAGGGAGGGTCAGAACAGTAGTCTAATGTTATAGAAGGGAGGGTCAGAACAGTAGTCTAATGTTATAGAAGGGAGGGTCAGAACAGTAGTCTAATGTTATAGAAGGGAGAGTCAGAACAGTAGTCTGTTATAGAAGGGAGGGTCGGAACAGTAGTCTAATGTTATAGACGGGAGGGTCAGAACAGTAGTCTAATGTTATAGAAGGGGAGGGCCAGAACAGTAGTCTAATGTTATAGAAGGGAGGGTCAGAACAGTAGTCTAATGTTATAGAAGGGAGGGTCAGAACAGTAGTCTAATGTTATAGAAGGGAGGGTCAGAACAGTAGTCTAATGTTATAGAAGGGAGGGTCAGAACAGTAGTCTAATGTTATAGAAGGGAGGGTCAGAACAGTAGTCTGTTATAGAAGGGAGGGTCAGAACAGTAGTCTAATGTTATAGAAGGGAGGGTCAGAACAGTAGTCTAATGTTATAGAAGGGAGGGTCAGAACAGTAGTCTAATGTTATAGAAGGGAGGGTCAGAACAGTAGTCTAATGTTATAGAAGGGAGGGTCAGAACAGTAGTCTAATGTTATAGAAGGGAGGGTCAGAACAGTAGTCTAATGTTATAGAAGGGAGGGTCAGAACAGTAGTCTAATGTTATAGAAGGGAGAGTCAGAACAGTAGTCTAATGTTATAGAAGGGAGGGTCAGAACAGTAGTCTAATGTTATAGAAGGGAGGGTCAGAACAGTAGTCTAATGTTATAGAAGGGAGGGTCAGAACAGTAGTCTAATGTTATAGAAGGGAGGGTCAGAACAGTAGTCTAATGTTATAGAAGGGAGGGTCAGAACAGTAGTCTAATGTTATAGAAGGGAGGGTCAGAACAGTAGTCTGTTATAGAAGGGAGGGTCAGAACAGTAGTCTAATGTTATAGAAGGGAGGGTCAGAACAGTAGTCTAATGTTATAGAAGGGAGGGTCAGAACAGTAGTCTAATGTTATAGAAGGGAGGGTCAGAACAGTAGTGTAATGTTATAGAAGGGAGGGTCAGAACAGTAGTCTAATGTTATAGAAGGGAGGGTCAGAACAGTAGTCTAATGTTATAGAAGGGAGGGTCAGAACAGTAGTCTAATGTTATAGAAGGGAGGGTCAGAACAGTAGTCTAATGTTATAGAAGGGAGGGTCAGAACAGTAGTCTAATGTTATAGAAGGGAGGGTCAGAACAGTAGTCTAATGTTATAGAAGGGAGGGTCAGAACAGTAGTCTAATGTTATAGAAGGGAGGGCCAGAACAGTAGTCTAATGTTATAGAAGGGAGGGTCAGAACAGTAGTCTAATGTTATAGAAGGGAGGGTCAGAACAGTAGTCTAATGTTATAGAAGGGAGGGTCAGAACAGTAGTCTAATGTTATAGAAGGGAGGGTCAGAACAGTAGTCTAATGTTATAGAAGGGAGGGTCAGAACAGTAGTCTGTTATAGAAGGGAGGGTCAGAACAGTAGTCTAATGTTATAGAAGGGAGGGTCAGAACAGTAGTCTAATGTTATAGAAGGGAGGGTCAGAACAGTAGTCTAATGTTATAGAAGGGAGGATCAGAACAGTAGGCTAATGTTTGGGAAAGATTTGAAGTGGTTAAAGAGGATGATAGCAGTGTTATGTTATGTGACAAGACGGGGACTTCAAATATGCCTATGGCACGTCAAAGGAACTGTAGCCTTCTTCTGTTCAGATGGGTTAAATGGAAACTGATATCTGGACACTGACTGTAGGTCTATAACCTCTCACATAGCCTTAATATGAATTCCTGCAGAATTAATCATTTCTTGCAGTAAAATTATTTCACCAAATGTACATTTAGACTCTGGAACAGGAGTGGAGAAATATGATTTATATCTTTCAGCGTCTTGAGAGAACGGGAATGTGCAGTTAGGGACCGTCTGTAGAGCTGCTGTCTTTATCAGCATCATAAAAGCTGATTTGTATTTCAACCACATAAAATATGCATCCAAGAAGAACTGAAATCTTATCAGAAACATGTAGGGTCGTTTACACAGATTTATATTTCCTTACCAACCGGTCAAACTGATGTCATTTGGACATTTTCCACTGAAAATCTTTTCTATATATATATATATATATATTATTATTTTTTTTGTTGCATTTTGTCAAAGGTCCCGAAAACAACTTTGCTCCGTGAAAGAAGCAGAGATGACAGAGAACTTTACCGACGTCAACTAGACTGAAGCTTTCATTCTATCATTTATGACATTATTCTGTTGAGCAAGGGTTTATTTAGTATTCTAGGTTTACATGTAATGACAGAAGAGAAGCTGCATGTAGCTAATTATAGACAAGTTGACTAACAAATAGCCTACCAAAATGTTGGAAACTATAAGCAGAAACATATCTAAATTAGGTCCCCAAGAAATCCTGCACCCTGTCAAAAAAAATCTTTCCGCCGTCTCTGACTGTAGCCTACGGTGCATTTGCGGGTTCGCGTGCGAGCCTCAGATTTTCACTTTACCACATAGAATCGGGCGGTTGCGGACGGGTTATTAACAATTGTGGGCGGGTGCGGGTGAACGAACAGCTGACCACGCACCACCAGTGTGTGTGTGTGTGTCTTAGAGCAGTGTTAGGAGAGACTGGACACACACTGTGTTTCAGCCAGTGTGTGTGTGTGTGTCTTAGAGCAGTGTTAGGAGA
>NW_028156839.1:7500-41242 GCF_964263955.1 Coregonus lavaretus
AGCTGTGTTAATGTTAATCATATTGAGCTGCTAACTGTGTTAATGTTAATCATATTGAGCTGGTAGCTGTGTTAATGTTAATCATATTGAGCTGTTAGCTGTGTTAATGTTAATCATATTGAGCTGCTAGCTGTGTTAATGTTAATCATATTGAGCTGCTAACTGTATTAATGTTAATCATATTGAGCTGCTAACTGTGTTAATGTTAATCATATTGAGCTGCTAGCTGTGTTAATGTTAATCATATTGAGCTGCTAACTGTGTTAATGTTAATCATATTGAGCTGCTAACCGTGTTAATGTTAATCATATTGAACTGCTAACTGTGTTAATGTTAATCATATTGAACTGCTAACTGTGTTAATGTTAATCATATTGAACTGTTAGCTGTGTTAATGTTAATCATATTGAGCTGTTAGCTGTGTTAATGTTAATCATATTGAGCTGCTAACTGTGTTAATGTTAATCATATTGAGCTGCTAACTGTGTTAATGTTAATCATATTGAGCTGCTAGCTGTGTTAATGTTAATCATATTGAGCTGCTAGCTGTGTTAATGTTAATCATATTGAGCTGTTAGCTGTGTTAATGTTAATCATATTGAGCTGCTAACTGTGTTAATGTTAATCATATTGAGCTGCTAACTGTGTTAATGTTAATCATATTGAGCTGTTAGCTGTGTTAATGTTAATCATATTGAGCTGCTAACTGTGTTAATGTTAATCATATTGAGCTGCTAGCTGTGTTAATGTTAATCATATTGAGCTGCTAGCTGTGTTAATGTTAATCATATTGAGCTGCTAACTGTGTTAATGTTAATCATATTGAGCTGGTAGCTGTGTTAATGTTAATCATATTGAGCTGTTAGCTGTGTTAATGTTAATCATATTGAGCTGCTAGCTGTGTTAATGTTAGGTAGCGTTGTGCCAGTAACCGAAAGGTCGCTGGTTCTAATCCCCGAACCGACTAGGTGAAAAATCTGTCGATGTGCCCTTGAGCAAGGCACTTAACCCTAATTGCTCCTGTAAGTCGCTCTGGATAAGAGCGTCTGCTAAATGACTAAAATGTAAATGTAATATTGAGCTGCTAACTGTATTAATGTTAATCATATTGAGCTGCTAACTGTGTTAATGTTAATCATATTGAGCTGCTAGCTGTGTTAATGTTAATCATATTGAGCTGCTAACTGTGTTAATGTTAATCATATTGAGCTGCTAACCGTGTTAATGTTAATCATATTGAACTGCTAACTGTGTTAATGTTAATCATATTGAACTGCTAACTGTGTTAATGTTAATCATATTGAGCTGTTAGCTGTGTTAATGTTAATCATATTGAGCTGTTAGCTGTGTTAATGTTAATCATATTGAGCTGCTAGCTGTGTTAATGTTAATCATATTGAGCTGCTAACTGTGTTAATGTTAATCATATTGAACTGCTAACTGTGTTAATGTTAATCATATTGAGCTGCTAGCTGTGTAATGTTAATCATATTGAGCTGGTAGCTGTGTTAATGTTAATCATAGACAGTCCAGTCTGGCCTGGCCTAAATTAGACACAGCTAGAAGACTAATGACAGCCTATACAGTACCTAGTGCTGGGACAGCTACAGGACTAATGACAGCCTATACAGTACCTAGTGCTGGGACAGCTACAGGACTAATGACAGCCTATACAGTACCTAGTGCTGGGACAGCTACAGGACTGACAGCCTATACAGTACCTAGTGCTGGGACAGCTACAGGACTAATGACAGCCTATACAGTACCTAGTGCTGGGACAGCTACAGGACTAATGACAGCCTATACAGTACCTAGTGCTGGGACAGCTACAGGACTGACAGCCTATACAGTACCTAGTGCTGGGACAGCTACAGGACTAATGACAGCCTATACAGTACCTAGTGCTGGGACAGCTACAGGACTAATGACAGCCTATACAGTACCTAGTGCTGGGACAGCTAGAGGACTAATGACAGCCTATACAGTACCTAGTGCTGGGACAGCTAGAAGACTAATGACAGCCTATACAGTACCTAGTGCTGGGACAGCTACAGGACTAATGACAGCCTATACAGTACCTAGTGCTGGGACAGCTAGAGGACTAATGACAGCCTATACAGTACCTAGTGCTGGGACAGCTACAGGACTAATGACAGCCTATACAGTACCTAGTGCTGGGACAGCTACAGGACTAATGACAGCCTATACAGTACCTAGTGCTGGGACAGCTACAGGACTAATGACAGCCTATACAGTACCTAGTGCTGGGACAGCTACAGGACTAATGACAGCCTATACAGTACCTAGTGCTGGGACAGCTACAGGACTAATGACAGCCTATACAGTACCTAGTGCTGGGACAGCTACAGGACTAATGACAGCCTATGCAGTACCTAGTGCTGGGACAGCTAGAGGACTAATGACAGCCTATACAGTACCTAGTGCTGGGACAGCTAGAGGACTAATGACAGCCTATACAGTACCTAGTGCTGGGACAGCTACAGGACTAATGACAGCCTATACAGTACCTAGTGCTGGGACAGCTACAGGACTAATGACAGCCTATACAGTACCTAGTGCTGGGACAGCTACAGGACTAATGACAGCCTATACAGTACCTAGTGCTGGGACAGCTACAGGACTAATGACAGCCTATACAGTACCTAGTGCTGGGACAGCTACAGGACTAATGACAGCCTATACAGTACCTAGTGCTGGGACAGCTACAGGACTAATGACAGCCTATACAGTACCTAGTGCTGGGACAGCTAGAGGACTAATGACAGCCTATACAGTACCTAGTGCTGGGACAGCTAGAGGACTAATGACAGCCTATACAGTACCTAGTGCTGGGACAGCTACAGGACTAATGACAGCCTATACAGTACCTAGTGCTGGGACAGCTAGAGGACTAATGACAGCCTATACAGTACCTAGTGCTGGGACAGCTACATGACTAATGACAGCCTATACAGTACCTAGTGCTGGGACAGCTACATGACTAATGACAGCCTATACAGTACCTAGTGCTGGGACAGCTAGAGGACTAATGACAGCCTATACAGTACCTAGTGCTGGGACAGCTACAGGACTAATGACAGCCTATACAGTACCTAGTGCTGGGACAGCTACAGGACTAATGACAGCCTATACAGTACCTAGTGCTGGGACAGCTACAGGACTAATGACAGCCTATACAGTACCTAGTGCTGGGACAGCTAGATGACTAATGACAGCCTATACAGTGGCTGGTGCTGGGACAGCTAGATGACTAATGACAGCCTATACAGTACCTAGTGCTGGGACAGCTAGAGGACTAATGACAGCCTATACAGTACCTAGTGCTGGGACAGCTACAGGACTAATGACAGCCTATACAGTACCTAGTGCTGGGACAGCTAGAGGACTAATGACAGCCTATACAGTACCTAGTGCTGGGACAGCTAGAGGACTAATGACAGCCTATACAGTACCTAGTGCTGGGACAGCTACAGGACTAATGACAGCCTATACAGTACCTAGTGCTGGGACAGCTAGAGGACTAATGACAGCCTATACAGTACCTAGTGCTGGGACAGCTAGAGGACTAATGACAGCCTATACAGTACCTAGTGCTGGGACAGCTAGAGGACTAATGACAGCCTATACAGTACCTAGTGCTGGGACAGCTAGAGGACTAATGACAGCCTATACAGTACCTAGTGCTGGGACAGCTAGAGGACTAATGACAGCCTATACAGTACCTAGTGCTGGTACAGCTAGAGGACTAATGACAGCCTATACAGTACCTAGTGCCGGGACAGCTAGAGGACTAATGACAGCCTATACAGTACCTAGTGCCGGGACAGCTAGAGGACTAATGACAGCCTATACAGTACCTAGTGCTGGGACAGCTACAGGACTAATGACAGCCTATACAGTACCTAGTGCTGGGACAGCTACAGGACTAATGACAGCCTATACAGTACCTAGTGCTGGGACAGCTAGAGGACTAATGACAGCCTATACAGTACCTAGTGCTGGGACAGCTAGAGGACTAATGACATCCTATACAGTACCTAGTGCTGGGACAGCTACAGGACTAATGACAGCCTATACAGTACCTAGTGCTGGGACAGCTACAGGACTAATGACAGCCTATACAGTACCTAGTGCTGGGACAGCTACAGGACTAATGACAGCCTATACAGTACCTAGTGCTGGGACAGCTACAGGACTAATGACAGCCTATACAGTACCTAGTGCTGGGACAGCTACAGGACTAATGACAGCCTATACAGTACCTAGTGCTGGGACAGCTACAGGACTAATGACAGCCTATACAGTACCTAGTGCTGGGACAGCTACAGGACTAATGACAGCCTATACAGTACCTAGTGCTGGGACAGCTAGAGGACTAATGACAGCCTATACAGTACCTAGTGCTGGGACAGCTACAGGACCAATGACAGCCTATACAGTACCTAGTGCTGGGACAGCTACAGGACCAATGACAGCCTATACAGTACCTAGTGCTGGGACAGTTACAGGACTAATGACAGCCTATACAGTACCTAGTGCTGGGACAGCTACAGGACTAATGACAGCCTATACAGTACCTAGTGCTGGGACAGCTACAGGACTAATGACAGCCTATACAGTACCTAGTGCTGGGACAGCTACAGGACTAATGACAGCCTATACAGTACCTAGTACTGGGACAGCTACAGGACTAATGACAGCCTATACAGTACCTAGTGCTGGGACAGCTAGAGGACTAATGACAGCCTATACAGTACCTAGTGCTGGGACAGCTACAGGACTAATGACAGCCTATACAGTACCTAGTGCTGGGACAGCTAGAGGACTAATGACAGCCTATACAGTACCTAGTGCTGGGACAGCTAGAGGACTAATGACAGCCTATACAGTACCTAGTGCTGGGACAGCTACAGGACTAATGACAGCCTATACAGTACCTAGTGCTGGGACAGCTACAGGACTAATGACAGCCTATACAGTACCTAGTGCTGGGAGAGCTAGAGGACACTAATGACAGCCTATACAGTACCTAGTGCTGGGACAGCTAGAGGACTAATGACAGCCTATACAGTGCCTAGTGCTGGGACAGCTAGAGGACTAATGACAGCCTATACAGTGCCTAGTGCTGGGACAGCTACAGGACTAATGACAGCCTATACAGTACCTAGTGCTGGGACAGCTAGAGGACTAATGACAGCCTATACAGTACCTAGTGCTGGGACAGCTACATGACTAATGACAGCCTATACAGTACCTAGTGCTGGGACAGCTACAGGACTAATGACAGCCTATACACTACCTAGTGCTGGGACAGCTACAGGACTAATGACAGCCTATACAATACCTTTTATAAGTCTACATACATGGTTGTCACATTTTGCTGCCTTAAAATGTCATCTAAATGTAAATGTACATGTTTTCCTACTGATCTACACAACCTGCTCCACATTTACAAAGTGAAAGAAACAGTATAGAACATTTTCTAAATTAATACAAATGAAAATGTCTTGATTGCGTATCTTCACACCCCAGAGTTAATACTTGGTAAAAAGCACCTTTGGCAGCAATTACAGCCGTAAATCATTTTGAATAAGATTATACCAAATCTGCACAACTCTGCACATTTTTTATGTCAAAATCGCTCAAGCTTGGGAATCATTAATGGACAGTAATATTCTAACCTTGTCTCTGATTTTCAAGCAGATTGTCACGCTCTGGCTCCGGGACTTTGTATGTTGAGCCAGGGTGTGTTCGTTTAGTGGTGTTCTGTTTGGTTGGGTTGTTCTATGTGGTTGTATTTCTTTGTTTGGATGAGTGACTCCCAATCAGAGGTAACGAGTGTCAGCTGTTGGCCCGTTGTCTCTGATTGGGAGCCATATTTAAACTGTCTGTTTTCACCTTGTGTTTGTGGGTTTTTGTTCCGTGTTCAGTCAGTGTTACTGTGGACTTCACGATCGTGTTTTGTTTTGTGCTTTACTAATTAAAGTCATGTTCGTTTCACACGCTGCGCCTTGGTCTACTCCTTCACGTCAAGACGATCGTGACAGAGAAACCCACCATACAACGACCAAGCAGCGTGTTCAGGAGCCATCGCTGGCAGATCTCCGTGGCAACCTCGACTGGATCAAGCAGCGTGACGAGGAGAGAGGATGGACGTGGGAGGAGATGATTGCGAGTCTGGCAAGAGGGAGGAGAGACCCCCAGGAAATTTTTAGGGGGGGGCTCACGACGTCGGGCCAGCAGGTGTACGGGTTAGAGCGGTGCAAAGCGTTGGCAGAGAAGGCCGCCAGGTTAGGGGGGCCACTGGGCACAGAGGAGAGGGAAAGTGTGGAGGCACGGCGAGAGGTACTGGGGTGTGTTACCAGTCCGGTCCGGCCCGTTCCTGATCCCTGCGTGGGGCCAGTGGTGTGTGTCCCCAGTACGGTCCGGCCTGTTCCTGCCATTCCCACCAAGTCAGTGGTGCGCGTCGTCAGCCCAGCCCGGCCTGTTCCTGCCATTCCCACCAAGTCAGTGGTGCGCGTCGTCAGCCCAGCCCGGCCTGTTCCTGCCATTCCCACCAAGTCTACGGTGTGCGTCGACAGCCCTGCCTGGCCTGTCCCTGCTCCACGCACCAAGCCTACGGGGTGCGTCGTCAGCCCGACCCGGCCTGTCCCAGCTCCACGCACCAAACCTACGGTGTGCGTCGCCAGCCCTGCCCGGCCTGTTCCTGCTCCACGCACCAAACCTACGGTGTGCGTCGCCAGCCCAGCCCGGCCTGTTCCTGCTCCACGCACCAAGCCTACGGGGTGCGTCGTCAGCCCGGCCCGGCCTGTCCCTGCTCCACGCACCAAGCCTACGGGGTGCGTCGTCGGCCTGGTCCAGCTCGTTCCTGCTACTCGCACCAAGCCAAGGGTGCGAGTCGTCAGCCTGATCCAGCCCATTCCTGCTACTCGCACCAAGCCAAGGAAGCGAGTCGTCAGCCTGGTGAGGTCCGTTCCGGCTCCACGCACCAAGCCAAGGGTGCGTATCGTCAGCCAGGTCCGGTCCGTTCCTGCCTCACGCGCCAAGCCAGGGGTGCGCGTCGTCAGTCCGGTGCCTGATCAGGTCAGCTACTCTACTACGGAGTTTGAGCAATCCGCTCCGTCTATGTCCGGTCCAGATCCAGCCAGCGGGGTCAGACCGGACCGGGGGCGCTACGGGGGGATTGTGGAAGGGTGGGGGTCAAGCCCGGAGCCGGAGCCGCCTCCGAGGAGAAATGCCCACCCAGCCCTCCCCTGTTTGGGGTTTTGAGGCGCGGTCGCGGTCCGCGCCTTTAGGGGGGGGTACTGTCACGCTCTGGCTCCGGGACTTTGTATGTTGAGCCAGGGTGTGTTCGTTTCGTGGTGTTCTGTTTGGTTGGGTTGTTCTATGTGGTTGTATTTCTTTGTTTGGATGAGTGACTCCCAATCAGAGGTAACGAGTGTCAGCTGTTGGCTCGTTGTCTCTGATTGGGAGCCATATTTAAACTGTCTGTTTTCACCTTGTGTTTGTGGGTTTTTGTTCCGTGTTCAGTCAGTGTTACTGTGGACTTCACGATCGTGTTTTGTTTTGTGCTTTACTAATTAAAGTCATGTTCGTTTCACACGCTGCGCCTTGGTCTACTCCTTCACGTCAAGACGATCGTGACACAGATTTAAGTCAGGACTGAGACTAGACCTCTCAGGAACACTCAACACCTCTTGGAAAGTCATTCTGGTGTGTCTTTGGCATTAAAATATGTGTAATTGCCCCACTGAAAAATTAAACTATATCCCAGGGTTAGACTGAGGTGGGTTTCCCTCTAACTCTCTGCCTGGGCTTTGCTCCGTTCATATTTATTTTGCTCCTGACAAACTCCCCAGTCCCTGCCAGTGACAAGCATACCCATAACATGATGCTGCCACAATACTTGAAAATACATTCTCAGTCCTGACTTAAATATGCTTGTAAAGGTTTGAATATTGCTGTCCATCAATGATCGCCAACCAAATGTACTGAGCTTGAGCAATTTTGACAAAAACAATGTTTATATAAGAGTTTTGCAGAGTTGGTAAAATCTTATTTATAATAATATACAGCTGTAATTGCTTCCAAAGGTGCTTTTACCAATTATTAACTGTGAAGTGTGAAGACATATGCAATCAAGACATCTTTGTTAAAAAAGAATTACGTTTTCTATACTTTTTCTTTGACTTTAAAAATGTGGAGCAGGTTGTATAGACCAGTAGGGAGAAAATCATCTGTAATCTATTTTTAGATGTAATTTTAAGGCAGGAACTGTGACAATGTAGCTAACCACAGCAAGACTATGGTACTGTTCCGGCAGAGGAGAGAATGAAAAATGTCTGCTCTGGATAAGAGCGTCTGCTAAATGACTATAATGTAAAATGAGAGAGTCGTCTATGGTCACTGTAGGGGTCATATAATATGTACTGGCAGAGGAGAGAGTCGTCTATGGTCACTGTAGGGGTCATATAATATGTACTGGCAGAGGAGAGAGTCGTCTATGGTCACTGTAGGGGTCATATAATATGTACTGGCAGAGGAGAGAGTCGTCTATGGTCATTGTAGGGGTCATATAATATGTACTGGCAGAGGAGAGAGTCGTCTATGGTCACTGTAGGGGTCATATAATATGTACTGGCAGAGGAGAGAGTCGTCTATGGTCACTGTAGGGGTCATATAATATGTACTGGCAGAGGAGAGAGTCGTCTATGGTCACTGTAGGGGTCATATAATATGTACTGGGTCTTCCCACTGGCTTTTTTTTCTGTGTTACAAACAGAATATATCTAGTGACCCATATATGTTTATTTAATTGAAATGAGATCAGGATATGACAGGACTTTTGTAATCCTCAAGGACAAAACAGAAAAGGTTGTCAATTTAGAGGTCTGGAAGTCTCTCTGAAAGCTTTACAGGAAGATAAAGACGTGTATTGATCAAATATAGACATTGTTTGCGTCCACCGACCCGATGTTCTTCTGTCCCACAGCGTAGGGATGCCACACAATGCACATCCACACCACAGGCCCGACAAACCCTCTATGTGCATGTCTCTCCCTATAGGAAACCCCTACAGCCTAAACCTACCGCCAGCCAGCCCCATCACAAATCAATGAGGGGAAAGTGACAGTTAGCACTGAGGCGAGGCGAAGGGAGGAGGTGGGGTCTTTGTGGCTAGAGGGCAGCTTTACACACTGCACTGATGATCTCCCATTGAAAGTGCAGCGCAGCACTGATTATTGACTTGTGCTATGATTGTGATTTGGCCTGGGGACACAGGATAGGGGGCATGGGACGGGACGGGGGGGCGCGGGACGGGACGGGGGGGGGGGGACAGGAGGTAAGGGAGGACAGGGGTGTTTGGGCTATGGGCTGGGGGGCATCGTATGTGGTCTGCCTCCCCTCCGCCACCCCCCCCCGCCCCCATCATGTCGCATACTGGTCAGTGACCTCCTTAGGCACCAGATGGTCCCAAAGACAGAGGACTGTGTGTGTGTGTGATGAAGTCTGACACGTCTGAGAGGAATACAAAAGGCCGTGCCAGAACGATCAGTCATGAGTCCACTATATTTATTTTATTTATTTATTTTTAGTCATTTAGCAGACGCTCTTATCCAGAGCGACTTACAGGAGCAATTAGGGTTAAGTGCCTTGCTCAAGGGCACACCGACAGATTTTTCACCTAGTTGGCTCAGGGATTAGAATCAGCGACCTTTCGGTTACTGGCACAACGCTCTTAACCACTAAGCTACCTGCCGCCCACTATAGAGATATCAGAACGATCAGTCAGAACTCCACTATAGAGATATCAGAACGATCAGTCATGAGTCCACTATAGAGATATCAGAACGATCAGTCATGAGTCCACTATAGAGATATCAGAATGATCAGTCATGAGTCCACTATAGAGATATCAGAACGATCAGTCATGAGTCCACTATAGAGATGACAGAACAATCAGTCATGAGTCCACTATAGAAATGCCAGAACGATCAGTCATGAGTCCACTATAGAGATATCAGAATGATCAGTCATGAGTCCACTATAGAGATATCAGAACGATCAGTCATGAGTCCACTATAGAAATGCCAGA
Source organism: Coregonus lavaretus (assembly GCF_964263955.1). NCBI lineage: Eukaryota > Metazoa > Chordata > Actinopteri > Salmoniformes > Salmonidae > Coregonus > Coregonus lavaretus. Next base: position 17,618 of record NW_028156839.1, read on the forward strand.
ACGATCAGTCATGAGTCCACTACAGAGATATCAGAATGATCAGTCATGAGTCCACTATAGAGATATCAGAACGATCAGTCATGAGTCCACTATAGAGATATCAGAATGATCAGTCATGAGTCCACTGCAGAGATATCAGAGAGCAGAGTCTCAATACCCCAGCCTCATATTGGGCTCAATACCCCATCCTGGCCTCAATACCCCAGCCTCATCCTGGCCTCAATACCCCAGCCTCAGCGTGGTCCCAATACCCCAGCCTCAGCGTGGTCCCAATACCCCAGCCTCAGCTTGGCCTCAATACCCCAGCCTCAGCTTGGTCCCAATACCCCGGCCTCAGCTTGGTCCCAATACCCCAGCCTCAGCTTGGTCCCAATACCCCAGCCTCAGCTTGGTCCCAATACCCCAGCCTCAGCTTGGTCCCAATACCCCAGCCTGGTCCCAATACCCAAGCATGGTCCCAATACCCCAGCCTCAGCTTGGTCCCAATACCCCAGCCTCAGCTTGGTCCCAATACCCCAGCCTTGGCTCAATACCCCAGCCTCAGTTTGGACTCAATACCCCAGCATGGTTCCAATACCCCAGCCTTGCTCTGGGCAAAATTGGTGTTGTCTTGCACATATTTTCCCCCAAACACTGTTTCAGGCTTTGCGTGTTGAATTTGCTGCTATTTGTGTATGAATGCACTGCCCTCCCCATACATTAAGCAATATACAGTCGTGGTCAAATGTTTTGAGAATGACACAAATATTAATTTTCACAGTCTGCTGCCTCAGTTTTTATGATGGCAATTTGCATATACTCCAGAATGTTATGAAGAGTGATCAGATGAATTGCAATTAATTGCAAAGTCCCTCAAAAATATCTCATAACACTGAAGCAGCGAACTTTGTGAAGACCAATACTTGTGTCATTCTCTAAACTTTTGACCACGGCTGTAGGCGATCACCCACACCGTTTCCATGTCAACAGAGCGTCTATTTCCTTTAGGATCCAGTAGCTGCCATAATCCACTGTGAGTGAGGTGAAAGACTGACCGTGTTGGCACAGGGAGGGTCTGAGTGATTTGAAAGACTGACCGTGTTGGCACAGGGAGGGTCTGAGTGAGTTTGGCTCAGTTTGTGCCTGCCTGGCTGTGTATTGTCCCAGGCTGTACATTAATAAACAGAGCCTGTGTCCCAAATAGCACTATATTCCCTTTATAGTGCACTACTTTTGACCAGAGCCTTATGGGAAAAGGGTGCCATTTGTGGCCTTGTTCTCCTCCGGATGGTCTTATTACTGATCACTAAGCAGCCCTAAGCTGCTCTTAACAATGTAACCAGCTACCTAGAGCTAGCACCCTGGTGCCAAGGCCTGGTGCCAAGGCCTGGTGCCAAGGCCTGCCACTAACACCAAAAGCTTTAGCTAGCAGCTAGCTAGAGCTAGCACCCTGGTGCCAAGGCCTGCCACTAACACCAAACGCTTTAGCTAGCAGCTAGCTAGAGCTAGCACCCTGGTGCCAAGGCCTGCCACTAACACCAAACGCTTTAGCTAGCAGCTAGCTAGAGCTAGCACCCTGGTGCCAAGGCCTGCCACTAACACCAAACGCTTTAGCTGTCTCACACAGACATCCAGCCTAGCTAAACCCAACCTTGACTATGGTAAGATTTTAGACATTGATAATACTATTTTCTTTACTGTGCTCTGTTCAGTATAGTCACATTGGTAAGACTGTTTTCTTTACTGTGCTCTGTTCAGTATAGTCACATTGGCAAGACTGTTTTCTTTACTGTGCTCTGTTCAGTATAGTCACATTGGTAAGCGTTTTGTCTCAGTAAACATTAGTCAAAGCTGTATGTTTGCTTGACCATTACTAGGACAAGACAGACCTCCTTAGTCTAGTTCTGTTGTTGCTGAATCCTCCCCAATCCTGGCTTCCATTAGTTTCACTAGATAGTGTTTGGTTAGGAGCTGTCACGGCTGTTGCTTTGGGCCGTTCCCCTAGAGGCTCCTAGAGAGCATCTGTCCCACCTTGAGAAGTCATCACTGGTGAAGAAACCGGTTACAGCCTGTATGTAGACTGTACTATTTCCTCTCCTATAGACACATTTAAATGCAAACATGGCACACTGTATTTGAATGAGTGATTTAGCTCCCTAACGCAGTCATAATCTACCTTCCAATATCCACACTAATATGTGATTTAGCTCCCTAACACAGTCATAATCTACCTTCCAATATCCACACTAATATGTGATTTAGCTCCCTAACACAGTCATAATCTACCTTCCAATATCCACACTAACATGTGATTTAGCTCCCTAACACAGTCATAATCTACCTTCCAATATCCACACTAACATGTGATTTAGCTCCCTAACACAGTCATAATCTACCTTCCAATATCCACACTAATATGTGATTTAGAACGCATGCCCATTACATGCAGTGCAGTCGAAAAGTATTCAGACCCCTTCCCTTTTTCCACATTTTGTTACGTTACAGCCTTATTCTAAAATTGATTAAATAAAATAAAAATCCTAATCAATCTACACACAATACCCCATATTGACGAAGCGACAACAGGTATATAGAAAATGTTGCTAATTTATTAAAAATAAAAAACAGAACAATCTTATGTAAATAAGTATTCAGATCCTTTGCTATGAGACTCGAAATTGAGTTCAGGTGCATCCTGTTTCCATTGATCATCCTTGAGATGTTCCTACAACTTGATTGGAGTCCACCTGTGGTATATTCAATTGATTGGACATGATTTGGAAAGTCACACACCTGTCTATATAAGGTCCCACAGTTAACAGTGCATGTCAGAGCAAAAACCAAGCCATGAGGTCGAAGGAGTTGTCCGTAGAGCTCCGAGACAGGATTGTGTCGCGGCACAGATCTGGGGAAGGGTGCCAAAAAATGTCTGCAGCATTGAAGGTCCCCAAGAACACAGTGGCCACCATCATTCCTAAATGGAAGAAGTTTGGAACCACAAAGACTCTTCCTAGAGCTGGCCGCCCGGTCAAACTGAGCAATCAGGGGAGAAGGGCCTTGATCAGGGAGGTGACCAAGAACCTGATGGTCACTCTGACAGAGCTCCAGAGTTCCTCTGTGGAGATGGGAGAACCTTCCAGAAGGACAACCATCTCTGCAGCACTCCACCATTCAGACCTTTATGGTAGAGTGGCCAGACGGAAGCCACTCCTCAGTAAAAGGCACATGACAGCCCACTTGGAGTTTGCCAAAAGGCACCTAAAGGACTCTCAGACCATGAGAAACAAGATTCTCTGGTCTGATGAAACCAAGATTGAACTCTTTGGCCTGAATGCCAACTGTCAAGTCTGGAGGAAACCTGGCACCATCCATACGGTGAAGCATGGTGGTGGCAGCATCATGCTGTGGGGATGTTTTTCAGCGGCAGGAACTCGGAGACTAGTCAGGATCGAGGGAAAGATGAACGGAGCAAAGTACAGAGAGATCCTTGATGAAAACCTGCTCCAGAGCGCTCAGTACCTCAGACTGGGGCGAAGGTTAATCTTCCAACAGGACAATGACCCTAAGCACACAGCCAAGACAACGCAGGAGTGGCTTCGGGACAAGTCTCTGAATGTCCTTGAGTGGCCCAGCCAGAGCCTGGACTTGAACCCAATTGAACATCTCTAGAGAGACCTGAAAATAGCTGTGCAGCAACGCTCCCCATCCAACCTGACAGAGCTTGAGAGGATCTGCAGAAAAGAATGGGAGACATTTTAGAATAAGGCTGTAACTTAACAAAATGTGGAAAAAGTCAAGGGGTCTGAATACTTTCCGAATGCACTGTAGCTTCATTCTAAGTAGTGTACAAGTAGTTCATAGCTTCATTCTAAGTAGTGTACAATTAGTTCATAGCTTCATTCTAAGTGGTGCACATGTATGGACATTGGATCAGAGCCATAGTGTAGTGGTCCAAATGTTTTGTCCAATATTACTGCCCCAGTAGCTAGATGGGGATGTATTACTGCCCCAGTAGCTAGATGGGGATGTATTACTGCCCCAGTAGTTAGATGGGATGTATTACTGCCCCAGTAGCCAGATGTGGATGTATTACTGCCCCAGTAGCTAGATGGGGATGTATTACTGCCCCAGTAGCTAGATGTGGATGTATTACTGCCCCAGTAGCCAGATGGGGATGTATTACTGCCCCAGTAGCTAGATGGGATGTATTACTGCCCCAGTAGCTAGATGGGAGGTATTACTGCCCCAGTAGCCAGATGGAGATGTATTACTGCCCCAGTAGCCAGATGGGGATGTATTACTGCCCCAGTAGCTAGATGGGGATGTATTACTGCCCCAGTAGCCAGATGAGGATGTATTACTGCCCCAGTAGCCAGATGAGGATGTATTACTGCCCCAGTAGCCAGATGGGGATGTATTACTGCCCCAGTAGCCAGATGGAGATGTATTACTGCCCCAGTAGCCAGATGGGGATGTATTACTGCCCCAGTAGCCAGATGGGATGTATTACTGCCCCAGTAGCCAGATGGGATGTATTACTGCCCCAGTAGCTAGATGGGGATGTATTACTGCCCCAGTAGCTAGATGGGGATGTATTACTGCCCCAGTAGCCAGATGGGATGTATTACTGCCCCAGTAGCTAGATGGAGATGTATTACTGCCCCAGTAGCTAGATGGAGATGTATTACTGCCCCAGTAGCTAGATGGAGATGTATTACTGCCCCAGTAGCTAGATGGAGATGTATTACTGCCCAGTAGCTAGATGGGGTTGTATTGTTGTGTATGTGACCTGACAGAAGGAGTATTGATATGTTCCTCTGTGGTTTTGTCACGGTGCAGTATGGTGTAACAGGCTGTGAGCGGCACAGATTTTTGATCAGGTTATTGATCGGGAGGATATTGATATCCTGCAGCGTCTCAGAGAACCTCAGCCTACACCAAGACCCCACGGACCGACACACACTTCCTGCTTCTTAACCAATCAAAGGAGTAAATTAGCATGTCAAAGCCCCTAGCAGCCTTTGTCAACAGTCAAATTGAGCAGCATAAAATCAAATAACAGTAGGGAGGCTATATACAGGGGTACCGGTACAGAGTCAACGCAATCAGTTCCATATGTCATTCTATAGGAGCAACCACAGAGCTCCTATAAATCACCTCTCCTAAACAGGTGTTCTACTCCGCTAGCCAGCACCTCTCCTAAACAGGTGTTCTACTCCGCTAGCCAGCACCTCTCCTAAACAGGTGTTCTACTCTGCTAGCCAGCACCTCTCCTAAACAGGTGTTCTACTCTGCTAGCCAGCACCTCTCCTAAACAGGTGTTCTACTCTGCTAGCCAGCACCTCTCCTAAACAGGTGTTCTACTCTGCTAGCCAGCACCTCTCCTAAACAGGTGTTCTACTCCGCTAGCCAGCACCTCTCCTAAACAGGTGTTCTACTCTGCTAGCCAGCACCTCTCCTAAACAGGTGTGCGTTTCTTTCGCCTCCAAATGAGTCTGTTGGAAATGGACCAGTTTATAGCGAGACAATGTATAAGACATGTAGCTATTCCATGTCCCCAGGAGCTAGCCTGCCTCTGGCCTTTGATTGGTCACGTCTCTCCACACTCATTTGTCAACCTCATGTATATCCATAATGTACAATAAACACAATAGTAGAGGCCACGACCACCAGCCCCACGACCACCAGCCCCACGACCACCAGCCCCACGGGCACCAGCCCCACGACCACCAGCCCTACTCATCAATCAAACTAAGTCTGCTCTGTCTGACAGGCTGTGTGTGTGTGTGTGTCTGTGTGTCTGTGTGTCTGTGTGTCTGTGTGTGTGTGTGTGTGTGTGTGTGTGTGTGTGTCTGTGTCTGTGTCTGTGTGTCTGTGTGTCTGTGTGTCTGTGTGTGTGTGTGTGTGTGTGTGTGTGTGTGTGTGTGTGTGTGTGTGTCTGTGTGTGTGTGTGTGTGTGTGTGTGTGTGTGTGTCTGTGTGTGTGTCTGTGTCTGTGTCTGTGTGTCTGTGTGTCTGTGTGTCTGTGTGTCTGTGTGTGTGTGTGTGTGTGTGTGTCTGTGTCTGTGTCTGTGTCTGTGTCTGTGTCTGTGTCTGTGTCTGTGTGTGTGTGTGTGTGTCTGTGTGTGTGTGTGTGTGTGTGTGTGTGTGTGTGTGTGTGTACACGTGAGAGTGTGTGTTGTGGGAAGGTGTGTTCACTGTTTGCACAGTCCAGGTAGCAGTCCAGTGCCAAGTTTGACCTCCCCAGCCCTCCCTCTCTCCCTCCCTCCCTCCCTCCCTCCCTCCCTCCCTCTCTGTCTCCCTCCCTCCCTTCCTGTCTCCCTCCCTCCCTTCCTGTCTCCCTCCCTCCCTCCCTTTTTCCTTGCTTTCACTCAAGTGGCTTTGTAGTGCCAGCGACAGAGTCCTCCTCCTCTCTCCTCCCCTCCCCCCTCCTCCCCCTCTCTGCCTGTCCTGCAGTTGCCGGGACAAGCCCATCTGGTATTTAGCCTAGCATTTGCCTGTGAATAGGGGGGAGTTGAGGGGAGGGGGAGGAATCTTGGGGACGGCACTGGGGGAGGTAGGGCAGAGTTTGCCTGGGCGCCAGGAGCTCAGTGAGAGGTTAGCGTCAGGACAGGCTGCTAGTGTCAGTGAAAGGTTAGTGGTTGGTTAGTTGGCATCCCGGTACGGCCATCAGGACAGGCTGCTAGTGCCAGTGAAAGGTTAGTGGTTGGTTAGCTAGCATCCCGGTACGGCCATCAGGACTGTTAGGATGACTGCTGCAGCTGCCTGCTCCACACAGGAACCCAGCGACACAGGACACACCGAGGTAGGACACCAGAGACTATACACACTACACGCTACACACTACTCACTACACACTACTCACTACTCACTACACACTACTCACTACTCACTACAAACTACACACTACACACTACTCACTACTCACTACACACTACACACTACACACTACTCACTACACACTACACACTACTTACTACTCACTACTCACTACACACTACTCACTACACACTACTGACTACTCACTACTCACTACACACTACTGACTACTCACTACTCACTACTCACTACACACTACTCACTACTCACTACTCACTACACACTACTGACATGGGAAAGAGAAGGGCGCGGGAAGAGGGGTTAGGAAAGAGGTCTTCGTCTAGTTTGACTATGTTGTGGTCGGACCACCGACTCAGGACACACTAACGTGTGGCGGCAGAGCCAACCCACACTGTACCCCTACCCTACACCTAGGGAACGAGAATGAATGGGCCGATGGCTAGTTTTCACTGTGTTGTGGTTTTAGCTTTTAGCATGTTGACTTGTTGTGGGGTGTGAGCGTGGATAACTGGAACCTCTACTTATGTAGAGAGCGGTCGTTTTAACTCGCTACTTGTCTCAGCTTGTTGGCTATGCCGGGTGGGTCTTTTTTGTTTTTGCTGTGGAGCTGAAAAGCTATAACGTTTCAAGTTGTGTTAGTCATATGTTACACATGGTATACACCGTCCAATGAAATGCTTACTGGCAGGTTCCTTCTGGACAATGCAACAACAATGATAAATAATAGAATATAAGAATAGGAACACAGAGTAAATGTCTCCGTAGCTCCAACGGCCAGCAGGAATCTCTGGGGGGGTTTGTCTTGAATGGAGCTCTGGTGGTCTCATCAGGACAGACCACTAACTAACTAACTCCTACTTCCATCCTCCCCTCTCTCTCTCCCCCTGTCCTCTCCCTACCCCCTCTCTCCCCCTGTCCTCTCCCCCTCTCTCTCTCCCCCTCTCTCTCTTCCCCTGTCCTCTCCCCCTCTCCTCTCCCCCTCTCCTCTCCCCCTCTCCTCTCCCCCTCTCCTCTCCCCCTCTCCTCTCCCCCTCTCTCTCTCCCCCTCTCTCTCTCCCCCTGTCCTCTCCCCCTCTCCTCCCCCCTCTCTCCCCCTCTCCTCTCCCCCTCTCTCTCTCTCTCTTTTCTACACAGCACTGTGTAGCCTTCTGAATGCATGTTTCAGTGGAGAGCATCCTGAATGTTAGTTGTGGGTGTGAATTGCAGGGTGAGTCGAAGAGGTGTTTGTTTGAGAGATTTAGTGTTTGTCTAGTGTTAGCTGTTGGGTGAGAGCTGCACATTTCCCCCCTTTTACTGAATAGCAGCCAAGCTGAGTTTGCCAATGGAGAAGCACTTAGTGGAATAGCACTTGGACTAGCTAGCCTAAGTACCTCTATAAGCTAGCCTCAGGCTAACGGGTTGTAGTTATAGTGTTAGATTCCGGGGGTGAGCTGCACATTGGACTAGCTAGCCTCAGTACCTCTATAAGCCAGCCTCAGGGCTAACGGGTTGTAGTTGTAGTGTTAGATTCCGGGGGTGAGCTGCACATTTCCCCTTTCTGAATAGCAGCCAAGCTGAGTTTGCCAATGGAATAGCACTTCTATAAGCTAGCCTAGCCTCAGGGCTAACGTGTTGTAGGAGGCGACTACTGCTTTATAAAGGATAGCACTACTACTATTAGCCTCAGGGCTAACGTGTTGTAGGAGGCGACTACTGCTTTATAAAGGATAGCACTACTACTATTAGCCTCAGGGCTAACGTGTTGTAGGAGGGTACTACTGCTTTATAAAGGATAGCACTACTACTATTAGCCTCAGGGCTAACGTGTTGTAGGAGGCGACTAGCACTACTACTATTAGCCTCAGGGCTAACGTGTTGTAGGAGGGTACTACTGCTTTATAAAGGATAGCACTACTACTATTAGCCTCAGGGCTAACGTGTTGTAAGAGGGTCCTACTGCTTTATAAAGGATAGCACTACTACTATTAGCCTCAGGGCTAACGTGTTGTAGGAGGCGACTACTGCTTTATAAAGGATAGCACTACTACTATTAGCCTCAGGGCTAACGTGTTGTAGGAGGGTACTACTGCTTTATAAAGGATAGCACTACTACCATTAGCCTCAGGGCTAACATGTTGTAGGAGGGTACTACTGCTTTATAAAGGATAGCACTACTACCATTAGCCTCAGGGCTAACATGTTGTAGGAGGGTCCTACTGCTTTATAAAGGATAGCACTACTACTATTAGCCTCAGGGCTAACGTGTTGTAGGAGGGTACTACTGCTTTATAAAGGATAGCACTACTACCATTAGCCTCAGGGCTAACATGTTGTAGGAGGGTCCTACTGCTTTATAAAGGATAGCACTACTACTATTAGCCTCAGGGCTAACATGTTGTAAGAGGGTCCTACTGCTTTATAAAGGATAGCACTACTACTATTAGCCTCAGGGCTAACGTGTTGTAAGAGGGTCCTACTGCTTTATAAAGGATAGCACTACTACTATTAGCCTCAGGGCTAACGTGTTGTAGGAGGCGACTACTGCTTTATAAAGGATAGCACTACTACTATTAGCCTCAGGGCTAACGTGTTGTAGGAGGGTCCTACTGCTTTATAAAGGATAGCACTACTACTATTAGCCTCAGGGCTAACGTGTTGTAGGAGGGTACTACTGCTTTATAAAGGATAGCACTACTACCATTAGCCTCAGGGCTAACATGTTGTAGGAGGGTACTACTGCTTTATAAAGGATAGCACTACTACCATTAGCCTCAGGGCTAACATGTTGTAGGAGGGTCCTACTGCTTTATAAAGGATAGCACTACTACTATTAGCCTCAGGGCTAACGTGTTGTAGGAGGGTACTACTGCTTTATAAAGGATAGCACTACTACTATTAGCCTCAGGGCTAACGTGTTGTAGGAGGGTACTACTGCTTTATAAAGGATAGCACTACTACCATTAGCCTCAGGGCTAACATGTTGTAGGAGGGTCCTACTGCTTTATAAAGGATAGCACTACTACTATTAGCCTCAGGGCTAACATGTTGTAAGAGGGTCCTACTGCTTTATAAAGGATAGCACTACTACTATTAGCCTCAGGGCTAACGTGTTGTAAGAGGGTCCTACTGCTTTATAAAGGATAGCACTACTACCATTAGCCTCAGGGCTAACATGTTGTAGGAGGGTCCTACTGCTTTATAAAGGATAGCACTACTACTATTAGCCTCAGGGCTAACATGTTGTAAGAGGGTCCTACTGCTTTATAAAGGATAGCACTACTACTATTAGCCTCAGGGCTAACATGTTGTAAGAGGGTCCTACTGCTTTATAAAAGAATGAGGGGTTATTTGACAACACATATGATGAGGTGTTGATTTGCTTTTTTCCTGGTCTCTCACACACTCACAGACTGGGGGAACCTGGTGTCAACTTCTGTGTGTGTCTGTGTGTGTCTGTGTGTGTCTGTGTGTGTCTGTGTGTGTCTGTGTGTGTCTGTGTGTGTCTGTGTGTGTCTGTGTGTGTCTGTGTGTGTGAGCAAAAAGCAATTAACACTGAGTGACTCGGACCTATGCAGCTGTTGCAGTTTCCTCAGGGAAAAGGGATTGATTTGGTTGTTTTATTGTCCTCAGCAGAGATATCAGACCAGGTGTCCCACAGGACGGGGTTATTGGACTGATAAGAGAAAGGGAAAGAGACACAGAGAGCTCTGCATGGTCCTTCAACTGCTGTTGGATCAGTTATGGTTGGTGGTCAGTGAAAGAGAATGAGAGAGAGCTCTGCATGGTCCTTCAACTGCTGTTGGATCAGTTGTCATGGTTGGTGGTCAGTGAAAGAGAATGAGAGAGAGCTCTGCATGGTCCTTCAACTGCTGTTGGATCAGTTGTTATGGTTGGTGGTCAGTGAAAGAGAATGAGAGAGCGCTCTGCATGGTCCTTCAACTGCTGTTGGATCAGTTGTTATGGTTGGTGGTCAGTGAAAGAGAATGAGAGAGAGCTCTGCATGGTCCTTCAACTGCTGTTGGATCAGTTGTTATGGTTGGTGGTCAGTGAAAGAGAATGAGAGAGAGCTCTGCATGGTCCTTCAACTGCTGTTGGATCAGTTGTTGTTATGGTTGGTGGTCAGTGAAAGAGAATGAGAGAGAGCTCTGCATGGTCCTTCAACTGCTGTTGGATCAGTTGTTATGGTTGGTGGTCAGTGAAAGAGAATGAGAGAGAGCTCTGCATGGTCCTTCAACTGCTGTTGGATCAGTTGTTATGGTTGGTGGTCAGTGAAAGAGTATGATAGGGCGCTCCTTTTCTTTTTGGTGTTGTATGGCAGTGTGCAAGCCAACCAATGGGTCCCTTTATCTAGATGTCCTGTCAGTCTACTGTATAGGTCAGGGGTTATGGTTAGAGGTGGCTTCCTGGATAGCTTGTGACTGTTATCCTTTACATGTCCATGTCTCCTATTGGGAACGGAGTGAGGAATTGTGGAGGAGACAGGAGGGGAAAGTGACTCTGTGTGCGTTCCAAATGGCACCCTGTTTTTTTTATTTTTATAGTGCACTACTTTTGACCAGGGCCCTATGGGGAATAGGGTGCCATTTGGGACGCATCCCCCTCAACAGAATGTGGGACAACCCCGGTTCCCCTTTCATCTTTTGGGGGTTCCTCTCCCCTCCTCCCTGAACCCCAGGGGAGGGTGAGCATGCCCTTCTGATCATCCTGCTTGACTGGATCCCTCCCCCTCCCCGCGGGGACACTGTCCCGCCTCCCCCCTGACCAGACCCCCAAACACAGCCCTCTGTCTGCCCCGTACCCCTGTTGGTTGTAATATTGTTGCTACTACATTGTGTATTTCTATTGGTGTGTGGTGGTGGTTGTGGTATGCAGTGTGTGGTGGTGGTGGTATGCAGTGTGTGGTGGTGGTGGTGGTGGTATGCAGTGTGTGGTGGTGGTGGTATGCAGTGTGTGGTGGTGGTTGTGGTATGCAGTGTGTGGTGGTGGTTGTGGTAGGCAGTGTGTGGTGGTGGTGGTATGCAGTGTGTGGTGGTGGTGGTGGTGGTATGCAGTGTGTGGTGGTGGTGGTATGCAGTGTGTGGTGGTGGTTGTGGTATGCAGTGTGTGGTGGTGGTTGTGGTAGGCAGTGTGTGGTGGTGGTGGTATGCAGTGTGTGGTGGTGGTGGTATGCAGTGTGTGGTGGTGGTGGTATGCAGTGTGTGGTGGTGGTGGTGGTGGTATGCAGTGTGTGGTGGTGGTTGTGGTAGGCAGTGTGTGGTGGTGGTGGTATGCAGTGTGTGGTGGTGGTGGTATGCAGTGTGTGGTGGTGGTGGTATGCAGTGTGTGGTGGTGGTGGTATGCAGTGTGTGGTGGTGGTTGTGGTATGCAGTGTGTGGTGGTGGTGGTAGGCAGTGTGTGGTGGTGGTGGTATGCAGTGTGTGGTGGTGGTGGTATGCAGTGTGTGGTGGTGGTGGTGGTATGCAGTGTGTGGTGGTGGTGGTATGCAGTGTGTGGTGGTGGTGGTGGTATGCAGTGTGTGGTGGTGGTGGTATGCAGTGTGTGGTGGTGGTGGTATGCAGTGTGTGGTGGTGGTGGTATGCAGTGTGTGGTGGTGGTGGTATGCAGTGTGTGGTGGTGGTGGTATGCAGTGTGTGGTGGTGGTGGTATGCAGTGTGTGGTGGTGGTGGTATGCAGTGTGTGGTGGTGGTGGTATGCAGTGTGTGGTGGTGGTGGTGGTATGCAGTGTGTGGTGGTGGTGGTATGCAGTGTGTGGTGGTGGTGGTGGTATGCAGTGTGTGGTGGTGGTGGTATGCAGTGTGTGGTGGTGGTGGTAGGCAGTGTGTGGTGGTGGTGGTATGCAGTGTGTGGTGGTGGTGGTATGCAGTGTGTGGTGGTGGTGGTATGCAGTGTGTGGTGGTGGTGGTATGCAGTGTGTGGTGGTGGTGGTATGCAGTGTGTGGTGGTGGTGGTATGCAGTGTGTGGTGGTGGTGGTAGGCAGTGTGTGGTGGTGGTGGTATGCAGTGTGTGGTGGTGGTGGTATGCAGTGTGTGGTGGTGGTTGTGGTATGCAGTGTGTGGTGGTGGTTGTGGTAGGCAGTGTGTGGTGGTGGTGGTATGCAGTGTGTGGTGGTGGTGGTATGCAGTGTGTGGTGGTGGTGGTATGCAGTGTGTGGTGGTGGTGGTGGTGGTATGCAGTGTGTGGTGGTGGTTGTGGTATGCAGTGTGTGGTGGTGGTTGTGGTAGGCAGTGTGTGGTGGTGGTGGTATGCAGTGTGTGGTGGTGGTGGTATGCAGTGTGTGGTGGTGGTGGTATGCAGTGTGTGGTGGTGGTTGTGGTATGCAGTGTGTGGTGGTGGTTGTGGTAGGCAGTGTGTGGTGGTGGTGGTATGCAGTGTGTGGTGGTGGTGGTAGGCAGTGTGTGGTGGTGGTGGTATGCAGTGTGTGGTGGTGGTGGTATGCAGTGTGTGGTGTACCCCACTCCACTCCAGGGGACTTTACTCTGCAGCACAATAACAAGCCCCATACTCTTTTAATTAGGCCCTACCTTACAGAAGCCCTACCGACCCTCTGCCACGCTCTGTTGGGGACCTCTTCAGTGTTGTAGCTAAACTGGGGGTTCAGTTATCTGGCCCTAACACCTATAGACATGTGGTTCAGTTAACGAGAGAGGGGGGGGTTAATGAAGGAGAGGGGGTTAACGAGAGAGAGGGGGTTAACGAGAGAGAGGGGGTTAACGAGAGAGAGGGGGTTAATGAAGGTGTATGAGGATGGGGGAAAGTGGCGTTGGTCCCAGAGAGAAGAGACAATGGTAGAGCCAAGCCTGTTACGGTGAACAGCAACACAGCTTGTTAACCACTGGACTGGACAGCAGATGCACTGGAGCCCAGCCAGTCAGTCAGTCCAGGTCTACCTCTGGTTAATTAGCCACCTGGCTAGCACATGTTGTATAAAAACATGTTGAAATGCAGCTTCTCTAATTTACAATGTTCGTGTTCGGCTTGTTTGCTTGACGTGATTGAGTGTTTGTTATATGGTAATGATAGCATAGCTGCTAGTGTTAGTTACATGGTAATGATAGCCTAGCTGCTAGTGTTAGTTACATGGTAATGATAGCCTAGATGCTAGTGTTAGTTACATGGTAATGATAGCCTAGATGCTAGTGTTAGTTACATGGTAATGATAGCCTAGCTGCTAGTGTTAGTTACATGGTAATGATAGCCTAGCTGCTAGTGTGTGTTACATGGTAATGATAGCCTAGCTGCTAGTGTTTGTTACATGGTAATGATAGCCTAGCTGCTAGTGTTAGTTACATGGTAATGATAGCCTAGCTGCTAGTGTTAGTTACATGGTAATGATAGCCTAGCTGCTAGTGTTAGTTACATGGTAATGATAGCCTAGCTGCTAGTGTTAGTTACATGGTAATGATAGCCTAGCTGCTAGTGTTAGTTACATGGTAATGATAGCCTAGCTGCTAGTGTTAGTTACATGGTAATGATAGCCTAGCTGCTAGTGTTAGTTACATGGTAATGATAGCCTAGCTGCTAGTGTTAGTTACATGGTAATGATAGCCTAGCTGCTAGTGTTAGTTACATGGTAATGATAGCCTAGCTGCTAGTGTTAGTTACATGGTAATGATAGCCTAGCTGCTAGTGTTAGTTACATGGTAATGATAGCCTAGCTGCTAGTGTTAGTTACATGGTAATGATAGCCTAGCTGCTAGTGTTAGTTACATGGTAATGATAGCCTAGCTGCTAGTGTTAGTTACATGGTAATGATAGCCTAGCTGCTAGTGTTAGTTACATGGTAATGATAGCCTAGCTGCTAGTGTTAGTTACATGGTAATGATAGCCTAGCTGCTAGTGTTAGTTACATGGTAATGATAGCCTAGCTGCTAGTGTGTGTTACATGGTAATGATAGCCTAGCTGCTAGTGTTAGTTACATGGTAATGATAGCCTAGCTGCTAGTGTTAGTTACATGGTAATGATAGCCTAGCTGCTAGTGTTAGTTACATGGTAATGATAGCCTAGCTGCTAGTGTTAGTTACATGGTAATGATAGCCTAGCTGCTAGTGTTAGTTACATGGTAATGATAGCCTAGCTGCTAGTGTTAGTTACATGGTAATGATAGCCTAGCTGCTAGTGTTAGTTACATGGTAATGATAGCCTAGCTGCTAGTGTTAGTTACATGGTAATGATAGCCTAGCTGCTAGTGTTAGTTACATGGTAATGATAGCCTAGCTGCTAGTGTTAGTTACATGGTAATGATAGCCTAGCTGCTAGTGTTAGTTACATGGTAATGATAGCCTAGCTGCTAGTGTGTGTTACATGGTAATGATAGCCTAGCTGCTAGTGTTAGTTACATGGTAATGATAGCCTAGCTGCTAGTGTTAGTTACATGGTAATGATAGCCTAGCTGCTAGTGTTAGTTACATGGTAATGAGGCTGTCTTCTAGGCCTGAAGCTCTGGTTTATTCATAGTCTGGTTTACTAATGTGCCCTATTATTATATGCCTTCAACTTCACTTAAAACGTGCCTAATTCTTCAACATGAAAAACAGTCTTCTTGGTTAACAAGGTTTAGGTGTTTGACTGATCTAATAACCTGTGATTGATATTCCATTCCTGTCTGTTCCATTGAAAGGGTTATAATGAAATGCTGAGTGAGATCCATGTGAATGCCCTGGGGTGGTTAATTGACATATGTGTGCCACTGTGTCTCTTTGGGCCCTCTGTATAATGTGATGAGTCAAACAGGCAGACAGACGCACGCACACACACACACACACACGCACACACACACACGCACACACACACACACAGACACACAGAAACAGACGCGGTGTTATTGAATTAGTCCTCTCCTCTCTCCTAGGCCTAGTTAAGGGTGATCTTTAACCACAAAAGGTTTGCGGAGGAATCGGAGTGAGTCGTGTGTGTGTGTTTACATTTACATTTACATTTACATCATTTAGCAGACGCTCTTATCCAGAGCGACTTACAAATTGGTGCATTCACCTTATAGCCAGTGGGATAACCACTTTACAATGTTTTTTTTTTTTTTTTTTTTTTTGTGGGTTGGGGTAAGGGGGGGTAGAAGGATTACTTTATCCTATCCCAGGTATTCCTTAAAGAGGTAGGGTTTCAAATGTCTCCGGAAGGTGGTGAGTGACTCCGCTGTCCTGGCGTCGTGAGGGAGCTTGTTCCACCATTGGGGTGCCAGAGCAGCGAACAGTTTTGACTGGGCTGAGCGGGAACTATGCTTCTGCAGAGGAAGGGGAGCCAGCAGGCCAGAGGTGGATGAACGCAATGCCCTCGTTTGGGTGTAGGGACTGATCAGAGCCTGAAGGTACGGAGGTGCCGTTCCCCTCACAGCTCCGTAGGCAAGCACCATGGTCTTGTAGCAGATGCGAGCTTCAACTGGAAGCCAGTGGAGTGTGCGGAGGAGCGGGGTGACGTGAGAGAACTTGGGAAGGTTGAACACCAGACGGGCTGCGGCATTCTGGATGAGTTGTAGGGGTTTAATGGCACAGGCAGGGAGGCCAGCCAACAGCGAGTTGCAGTAATCCAGACGGGAGATGACAAGTGCCTGGATTAGGACCTGTGCCGCTTCCTGTGTAAGGCAGGGTCGTACTCTCCGAATGTTGTAGAGCATGAACCTACAGGATCGGGTCACCGCCTTGATGTTGGCGGAGAACGACAGGGTGTTGTCCAGGGTCACGCCAAGGCTCTTCGCACTCTGGGAGGAGGACACAACGGAGTTGTCAACCGTGATGGCGAGATCATGGAACGGGCAGTCCTTCCCCGGGAGGAAGAGCAGCTCCGTCTTGCCGAGGTTCAGCTTGAGGTGGTGATCTGTCATCCACACTGATATGTCTGCCAGACATGCAGAGATGCGATTCGCCACCTGGTTATCAGAAGGGGGAAAGGAGAAGAGTTGTGTGTCGTCTGCGTAGCAATGATAGGAGTGTTAATAAGCAGTGTGTGTGTGTGTGTGTGTTAATCAGCAGTGTGTGTGTGTGTTAATCAGCAGTGTGTGTGTGTGTTAATAAGCAGTGTGTGTGTGTGTTAATCAGCAGTGTGTGTGTGTGTTAATCAGCAGTGTGTGTGTGTGTTAATAAGCAGTGTGTGTGTGTGTGTGTGTGTGTTAATAAGCAGTGTGTGTGTGTGTGTGTGTGTGTGTGTGTGTTAATAAGCAGTGTGTGTGTGTGTGTGTGTGTGTTAATCAGCAGTGTGTGTGTGTGTGTGTTAATCAGCAGTGTGTGTGTGTGTGTGTGTGTGTTAATAAGCAGTGTGTGTGTGTGTTAATAAGCAGTGTGTGTGTGTGTGTGTGTGTGTGTGTTAATCAGCAGTGTGTGTGTGTGTGTGTGTGTGTTAATAAGCAGTGTGTGTGTGTGTTAATAAGCAGTGTGTGTGTGTGTGTGTGTGTGTGTGTTAATCAGCAGTGTGTGTGTGTGTGTGTGTGTGTTAATAAGCAGTGTGTGTGTGTGTTAATAAGCAGTGTGTGTGTGTGTGTGTGTGTGTGTGTTAATCAGCAGTGTGTGTGTGTGTGTGTGTGTGTGTGTGTGTGTGTGTGTGTGTGTGTTAATAAGCAGTGTGTGTGTGTGTTAATAAGCAGTGTGTGTGTGTGTGTGTGTGTGTGTGTGTGTGTGTGTTAATAAGCAGTGTGTGTGTGTAACGGCTGAGTTGTCGTCATACTGATGATCATCCTGATATATTCTGACCACTCTGTCACAGTCAACTCAGTCCCTCTCCCTGACGCTACCCAGCTATCGCTCACCAGGCTGTGTTCCCAGGGTCCGGAGAGCGTACACACACACACACACACACACACACACACACACACACACACACACACACTGCCGGAGGGGGCAGCCCATCACAGACACACTGCCGGAGGGGGCAGCCCATCACAGACACACTGCCGGAGGGGGCAGCCCATCACAGACACACTGCCGGAGGGGGCAGCCCATCACAGACACACTGCCGGAGGGGGCAGCCCATCACAGACACATTTAACAGTATTGACAGATCCAGACTGGCACAATGAGACAAAGAACAGCTCTACAAGCACTCAAGTCAACTCTGACTGGATTCTATAAAAGTCTTCCATGGTAATAAAGGAACTGCAGTACATAGCACTAGGAAAGGAACTGCAGTACATAGCACTAGTAAAGGAACTGCAGTACATAGCACTAGGAAAGGAACTGCAGTACATAGCACTAGGAAAGGAACTGCAGTACATAGCACTAGGAAAGGAACTGCAGTACATAGCACTAGGAAAGGAACTGCAGTACATAGCACTAGGAAAGGAACTGTTGTTTCTGGTATTGGAAGAGAAAAGGCCTGATTTGACAGTAGCTTTATAGAAAACAGCAGCCTATCTCAAAAGGACAGAGGGGAGTTCAGCTTGAGTTAACAGTGTTGGATTATGTCCCAAATGACCCACTATCCCCTATAGAGTGAACTACTAGGGGGCCTTTTGGGAAGCAGACATTGGAAACAGCAGCTTTCCTCTAAGGGACAAGGGGAGTTGAGCTTAGTTAACAGTCTCTGTTGGCAGCTGTTCACTTCAACATGTTGAAGTCATGATTCAGTAGGAAGTCATTTAGAAGTCACGATTCTGTAGGAAGTCATTCAAAAGTTATGATACAGTAGGAAGTCATTCAGAAGCCATGATTCACTAGGACGTCATTCAGAAGTCATGATTCACTAGGAAGTCATTCAGAAGTCATGATTCACTAGGAAGTCATTCAGAAGTCATGATTCACTAGGAAGTCATTCAGAAGTCATGATTCACTAGGAAGTCATTCAGAAGTCATGATTCACTAGGAAGTCATTCAGAAGCTGTCACGATTCAGACAGACGACCAGAGGACCACAATTGCGTCACACCAGAAAGTTTATTAAACTTAAGGGAAAAGGGAAGTAGGGAGTGAATGAAGGCTCCAGGGGTAACAGGGATCCCGTCCAATGCGCTGGGTCTGTGCCCCCCCCAGTGGCAGCGATGCGTCCTATGAAGCCGGTGGTGGGTGGTCCAGAAGTCCTGGGGGGGGGAGACACAGACACAACAGGGCGGAATGAAACCAGGCAGCAGTACAGTTCAAGGGAAATCCAAAATACGTAGTAGCAAGGCAGAAGGCTGGTCAGAGTTACCGGGATTGAAGAGTAGTCAGGAGTCGTAATGGCAGAAGCAGGTCTGGATCTCCTGAGGCAGAAGAGTATCCAAAAAACAGGCAGGTCCGGGGTCACAAAACCAGGGTGAGCCAGAAGCGCGAGCAAACAGGTTCCGGGTGTGAGCTTTGCAGACGATCTGACACCGGAGAGCTGAAAGACAGGGCCTTAAATACTGGGAGAGGTAGTGGGTAATGCAGCGCAGCTGGCAGAGTAATTAGAGCAGAGCAGAGCAGGGACAGGTGGAGCTAGTTAGGCTGAGTAGAGAGAGTGGTGAGCAGAGTGGAAGAAAATTAAGGTGGTAACCCGGTGGAGTGAGAGGCCCATGACAGAACCCCCCCCCCAAGGGACGGCCCCAGAAGTCCCAAGAGCAACACCACGCCGGGCGGGAGGAGGGGAGCCGGAGGAGGGCTAGAACTCCTCCGAACGGTCCGAGTGAACGTCCTCATCCTCGGAGGAAGCCGGAGGGCCGTGGTCGGGAGATGGGACAGGTCCCGAGACAGGATCAGGCACAGGACAGGAAGCCGAGCGGGCCGGACGGTTAGGGACCCCTCTGGGGCGGCCCCTACGGATTGCAGGTTGATCAGGATGCCGTTGGTGGAAAGCGGTGATGAGAGTCCTATCCACAATCCGACTAGCTGGCACCCAGGTCCTTTCCTCAGGTCCATAGCCCTCCCAGTCAATGAGGTACTGGAGACCCCTACCCCTCCGTCTGGACCGAAGCAGGCGGCGGACGGTGTAAACCAGACCACCATCGACGAGCCGTGGAGGAGGAGGACCAGGCGCAGCAGGGACCAGCGGACTCTCATGGATGGGCTTAATCTTAGACACATGGAAAGTGGGGTGCACCCTCAGGGAATTAGGCAGTTGGAGCCGGACAGCAGTTGGGCTAATCACTCTTATGATAGGGAATGGGCCAATGAACCGAGGTGCCAGCTTCTGCGACTCCACCCTGAGTGGCAGGTTCTTCGATGACAACCACACCCTTTGACCAACATGGTAGGTGGGAGCAGGAATTCTCCGACGGTTGGCCCCGGTAGTGTAGCTGGCAACGGATCTGAGGAGTGTGGCTCGGGCTTGTGACCAGGTGCGGCGACATCGACGGGCAAAAGCAAGTGCAGATGGGCAAGTAACCTCCTCTTCCTGGCTGGCAAATAGAGGAGGCTGGTATCCATAAACACATTGGAAAGGGGACATACCGATGGCAGAGCAGGTCAGAGAATTGTGTGCGTACTCCACCCATGTCAATTGCTGCGACCAGGAGTGGGGGTTGCGTGAAGTCATGCATCGCAGTGCCTTCTCGAGCTCCTGATTAGCCCGCTCTGACTGCCCATTGGATTGGGGATGGAATCCGGAAGTCAGACTGACTGTGGCTCCCAGCAGGTGACAGAACTCCTTCCAAAAAGCGGAGGAGAATTGTGGACCACGGTCAGAAACTACATCCTTTGGCAGTCCGTGGATCCGGAAGACGTGTTCCAGGACCACCTGGGCGGTCTCCTTGGCGGTTGGGAGCTTGGGGAGGGGAATGAAGTGTGCCATCTTGCTGAAACGGTCAACGATGGTGAGAATGACGGTCATGCCACTTGAAGGGGGCAGCCCCGTGACAAAGTCAAGGGCGATGTGAGACCAGGGACGTCTGGGCACAGGCAGGGGCTGCAGCAATCCGGCTGGGGGCTGGCAGGACGACTTGTGTTGGTTGCAGATGGGGCAGGCTTGGACGAATTCCCGTACATCCTTCCTCAGAGAGGGCCACCAGAACCTCTGGGCGAGCAGGTTGTAAGTGCGGGTGGAGCCAGGGTGACAAGCTAGGCGGGAGTCATGTCCCCACTGAACGACCTGGGACCTCAGGTCTTCGGGGACAAAAAGGCGGTCAGCTGGGCAAGTGCTGGGACCTGGCTGGTTACGGAGAGCCTCCAGCACCTGTTCCTCAACAGCCCAGGTCAGAGCTGCAACGATGCAGGGACTTGGCAGAATCGACACAGGGTCCTTGGAGGGGGTGTCATCCTTCTGGAATTGACGGGAGAGGGCGTCTGGCTTGGTGTTGCGTGATCCAGGCCGGTATGACAGAGTGAAATTAAACCTGGTGAAGAACAGGGCCCAGCGGGACTGCCTGGAGTTCAACCGTTTGGCCGTGCGGATGTACTCCAAGTTCTTATGATCGGTCCAAACGAGAAATGGAATGGTGGACCCCTCCAGCCAGTGACGCCACTCCTCCAAGGCAAGCTTCACAGCCAGCAGCTCACGGTTCCCTATGTCGTAATTGCACTCAGAGGGGGACAACCGACGTGAGAAAAAGGCACAGGGATGGAGCTTCCTATCCTCCGCAGCCCACTGAGAAATCACAGCACCAACTCCCACATCCGAGGCGTCCACCTCCACAATGAATTGCCGGTCCACATCAGGCATCTGGAGGATGGGAGCGGAGGTGAACCTCACCTTGAGGGTACTGAAGGCTTTGTCGGCTGCTGGGGTCCAGGTGAAGGGTTGCTTGGTGCTGGTTAGAGCAGTGAGAGGGGCAGCAACGGTACTGTAGTTCCGGATAAACTTCCTATAGAAGTTAGCAAACCCCAGAAACTGTTGCAGCTTCTTTCTGTTCTCCGGAACTGGCCATGAAGTGACTGCTGATACTTTGGCAGGATCCATTTGGATACTTCCCTCTGCCACTATGTACCCCAGGAAGGCCACTGTCTTGACGTGAAACTCACATTTCTCTGCCTTGGCGTAGAGGGAATTCTCCAGAAGACGATGAAGGACTTGCTGGACATGGCGGGTGTGTTCAGACAGGTTTCTGGAGTAGATTAAGATGTCATCCAGGTAAACGAAGACAAACTTGTTTAACATGTCCCGCAGTACATCATTCACTAGAGCCTGGAACACAGCAGGAGCATTGGTGAGGCCAAAAGGCATAACCAGATACTCGTAGTGGCCTGTTGGTGTATTGAATGCGGTTTTCCATTCATCTCCCTCCCGGATCCGCACTAGGTGGTAAGCGTTTCTGAGATCCAACTTGGTAAAAATAGTGGCTCCCTGGAGCAACTCAAAAGCAGAGGTGAGCAGAGGCAGAGGGTAACGGTTCTTCACTGTGATGTCGTTGAGTCCCCTGTAGTCGATGCAGGGGCGAAGAGATCCGTCCTTCTTCCCCACAAAGAAGAAGCCAGCACCAGCAGGAGATGAAGATGAACGGATTAATCCTGCGGACAGAGAGCCATTGATGTAGTCCTCCATGGACCTTCTTTCAGGAGCAGACAACGAATAAAGACGACCCTTTGGAGGAGCTGTTCCAGGGAGGAGGTCGATGGCACAGTCGTACGGTCGGTGAGGGGGCAGAGATGTGGCTCTTGCTTTGTTAAACACCTCTCTGAGACCATGGTAGCATTCTGGGACATTGGAGAGGTCAGGAGCGGAGTTAGTAGGTACTGGCCGAGGGGGTAGTGCGGCAGCAAGCAGGCAGGTTCGGTGGCAGTCCTCTCCCCACTCCCTGATCACCCCGGTCACCCAGTCGAGCTGAGGGTTGTGCCGGCGGAGCCATGGGTAACCCAGGATGAGGGGTTGGCCTGGAGAGGGGAGCAGGTGAAACTGGATAGTTTCTTGATGGTTTCCGGACAGACCCATCGAGACCGGGGCCGTGACATGAGTGACCGATCCGAGTAAGTGTCCGTCCAGTGCCCGGGCAGGAATAGGAGGTGTCAAACGGAGGTTCTCCAGTCCCAGTTGGCGTGCCAGCTTGATGTCCATTATGTTGGCTTCGGCGCCAGAATCCACCAGAGCAGCCAGGGTGTGAGTTGAGTCAGAGAGGCGGAGGTGAACTTGCAGCAGGGGTTTGCGGTCGGAGGACTGGATGGTCATTGAACTCAACCGGACTCCCCCTATGCCCGGTGAGCTTCGGCCCTTTAAAGGGCAGGTTACCACACGATGTCCATCACCTCCACAATAGAGGCAGAGGTTTGAGGTGAAGCGGCGCTGGCGCTCTGCAGGAGTGAGGGAGGCTCGCCCAATCTCCATAGGCTCAGACTGATCAAGCTGACCTGGGTGAGTGGCAGTAGATGACAGGAGCCCAGTCGGATCTCTCCGAATGCCGGTAGTAGGTGGACCTTGGCGCCCCCTCTCACGACGACGGGTCTGTATCCTTCTGTCGATCCTGACAGTCAGTGCGATGGCTTCATCAAGAGTGGAAGGCAGTTCATGGGAGACCAACTCGTCCTTGATATAGTCAGCCAAACTATGGAAGAACGCGTCCACCAACGATGGTGTGTTCCAAGAACTTCGTCTAGCCAGGGTTCGGAAGTCGATGGAATGGTCTGCGACTGTACGTCTGCCTTGTCGAATACTGAACAGTTCACGAGACGCCTCTGCGGTGGGTGAATCCAGGTCAAACACCTTCAGCATCTCCTCAGCAAACAGGTCGAAGGTTGCACATGCGGGGGTTTGACGTTCGAACTCTGCTGTTCCCCAGAGTCGAGCTCGGCCCGTCAGGTGAGTGATGGCATACCCAACTTTAGCCCCCTCCGTGGCGAAGGTCCTTGGCTGCAAGGAGAACTGAAGTCGGCAGCTAGTCAGGAATGGCCGGACCTGGGTTGAATCGCCGTTGAACCGCTCGGGGTTTCCAATCTTGGGTTCCGGAGCAGCGGCTGCAATGACCGGGGCAGGTAACTCGGGGGCTGGGCTGGTGGGCAGACTGGC